>NW_003852802.1:50926-76598 GCF_000181295.1 Otolemur garnettii
ACTGCTGGTGGGAATGTAAACTAATACGTTCCTTTTGGAAAGACATCTGGAGAACACTTAGAGAACTAAAAATAGACCTGCCCTTTGACCCTGCAATTCCTTTATTAGGTGTATTCCCAGCAGACCAAAAATCACATTACAACAAAAATATTTGTATCAGAATGTTTTTTGCAGCCAAATTCATAATTGCTAGGTCATGGAAGAAGCCCAAGTGCCCATTTATCCATGAATGGATCAACAAACTGTGGTATATGTACACCATGGAATACTATGCAGCTATAAAGAAAGATGGAGACTTTACGTCCTTCATGTTCACATGGATGGAGCTGGGAAGTGTTCTTCTTAGCAAAGTATCACAAGAATGGAAGAAAAAGTATCCAATGTACACATCTGTATTATGAAATTAATTTATAGCTTTCATATGAAATCTATTACCTAATAACAGCCTAAGAATATGGGGGAGGGAGGAGTGGGGTGGGTGCAGGAGGGAATGGATGGAGGGAGGGTGATTGGAAGGATTACTTCTATGGTTTATCTTACAAGGGTACAAGTGAATCTAAGAGTAGAATATGAACATCTTAACACAATAACTAAGAAAATGCCATGAAGGCTATGTTAACAAGTTTGATTAAAATATTTCAAATTGTATGTGAAAACACCACAGTGTACCCCAGAATTGTATTAATGTACATAGTCATCATTTAATAAAAAAAAAAGAAAGGAGGGAAGAGACTACCACGTCTCTGCACCAGGCCCTGAGAGGCACCCGCTATGGAGGTGATGCCTGCTTGAGCCTCTTACAACCCATCCTTTGAAGACCACCAAGACCTTGTTCTCTGCAGCCCACCAGGTGAAGCTGCAGCGGCAGAAGGAGGTGGACAAACTGGAGCAGCAGCTGGCCCTGGCAGCCCAGGGAGCAGGCTGCCACCCAGGATTCCATGTTCTGGGAGCTATACCAGGAGCTACTGGAGCAGTCTGACTTCGAGGGGAAGCCAGGCCAGAGGAATAAGGGCCCTGAGGCCAGAGAAGCTGAGGCTGTACCCCACCAGCCCACCTAGGCACTGCTGAGAAGAAGACCAAACCACAGAGGCAGCGTGAGAAGGCCACCTGCAGCCTGTGGGCACAGCAGACCACAGCGCAAGCTGCCAGGTTCTGGCACCAGGAGCTCTTCCAGCTACTTGGGATCAAGGCCTCCAGTGGCTGGCGTAGCTGGTGCTGTGGTGCAGGCAGCAGCAAGCACAGCGACTGGCTGAGGCAGACAAGCCCAGCAGGCTGGGGCTGCTCAAGTATCAGGCCCTTGACATCCACGTTGAAGCCTGAGGGCAACATCCTCCAAGACTGGTTCTGGAGCTTCCTGAGGAGGAATATGATCAGACTTCAGGAAAGAGCCAATTTCAAGCTTAAGTACATAGTGAAACCCTTGCAGAAGGTTCCGAGAGATCCATTTATAGCTGTAGGAGCCCCTCCCTTCAATAAAGTACCTTCTGACCACCACCACCAACAACAAAAATTCCAGGACTGAGCATGTTTGCTTATACCTATGATCCTAGCACTTTAAGGGGCTGAGGTCAGAGAATTGCCTGAGCCCGGGAGTTGGAGTACAGCCTGTGTAACATAGTGAGATCCCATCTCTACAATAATTTTTTAAATTAAATCATAGCTGTGTACATTAATGCAATCATGGGGTACAGTGTGGTGTTTTCATATACAATTTGAAATATTTTCATCAAACTGGTTAACATAGTCTTCATGTCATTTTCTTCGTTATTGTTTTAAGACGTTTATATTCTACTTTTAGAAAGAATGATAATTTATTTTTCAAGTGCAGGACTGTGACCCACACAGAAAGCTACAGCATAGGTGGTGTTCTGCCAAACCATAGAGGTGATGCTGTCACCACAGTGGACCTGGAAGTCAGAACACCAAGCTAAAGAGGATTATTCTTATGCAGTAAGATTTCATGGAATTTGCCTTGCTAAGATTTGTACTTCCTAGGGATCCCTCACTCCTTTCTTTTTTCCCATTTCTCCCTTTTGGAAGTGGAATGTCTATCCTATGCCTGTCCCACCATTATATTTTGGAAGCACATAACTCGTCTGGTTTCACAAGTTCACAGCTAGAGAGAAATTTTGCCTCAGTATGAAGTCATACCTCAAGTCTCACCCTTATCTGATTTATATAATTTTTAAATGAGACTTTGGACTTAAGTGTTTTAAGTTGATGCTGGAATGAGTTAAGACTTTTGAGGCTGTTGGGATGAAATAAACGTATGCTGCATATGAGATGAGTGTGGTGAAGGAAGAGGTGAAATGTTATAGACTAAATATTTGTGTGAAGGAGACTGGGAAGATTTGCCCCAAAATATGGCACTGGGGTATGCTGATTATTTTAAATGAATGGCCCTTGAAGACCAGCAGACACTGATGAAACTTTACTTGTATACTCCCTTATCTGCTTGAAGTCTGGGATAGCCAAAGAAGAAAATAGTTACCTCTGGTCCTTTCCCTGAGTTCTCATTAATTTAACTTATACCCTAGAAAGAGAGATTGAAGTCTTTAACACACCTGGGCAGACTTTTGTCATAAATCATTATCTGCTCTGTGGGTCCAGCAGACTTTGTCCCAAGCCAACGTATATTCTCCAAGCCTGTCAAGGTCCCCTAAAAATCACTTACTATCCCCTTGAAAACAAGTAACTTTTCCGCATCTTCCTTTCATTTATAAGAAGGGTATGTAACCACCTGTACCTTTTTGGATTATTGGGCAATCATTCTACTGCAATTTCCTTGTGTTATGCACGTACAAATAAATTTTGCATGTCGTTATCTATTAATTTGCCTTTCTTAAGACTATTTTTCAGTGACCCTTCAAAGAAGGAAGAGGAAATTTTCCCTTTGCCCTACATATGTCACCTCTAAAATGTATATCCTGAAGCTCTAACCCTCAAAGTGATGGTATTAAGAGCTGTGGCCTTTGGAAGGTAATTTGGAGCTCCCATGTTTGGATTAGTGGCTTACAATAAGAGACACAAGATATTGCTCTCATGTGTGCTCACTCTCTCCCCATCATGTGAAGACTGCCATGTGCAAGCCAAAATGAGAGGCTTTACAAGAAACCAAATTAGCTGCTACCTTGATCTTGGACTTTTCCCAGCCTCTAGAACTGTGAGAAGTAGAGGTCTGTTGTTTAAGTCACACAGTCTGTGGTATTTTATTACGACAGCCCGAGTTGACTAAGACAAAGTCTAATGTAGAAAAGCCAAATTCTTTTCTTTGGGTGGATTTGAGGCAGGTGTCTAGGAGGTGCAGAAGAGCAGACCCTAAGGCATGTTTTTGGCTATGCCATAGAGGTGGTTTGAAAACCCTGAACAAACCTCTCTGGCCTCTGACTACCATATTCATGTGGCCACTCTCCAATGACTTTTTGAATGAAGCTTTGCTATTGACAATGCCTAGAACTATACCACCCACTGGCAAGGGATCAAATAGTATCTGGGTATAACTCAGGAGTTTCTCTGGCATTTTGTTTTCTTCAGTTAGCCCATAAAACCTGATCATCTCTAGGATTCTTATATGGAATAAACAGCTTCTGGATAAGAAAAATAAAGGACAAGAGTGTGCAAAAGGTTCATCATTGCATGCTATAATGATTCTATTATTTCAGGATTTAAAATGAAAGAAAATGGGCCGAACACAGTGGCTCATGCCTGTAATCCTAGCACTTTGGCAGGCTGAGGTGGGTGGATTGCCTGAGCTCACAGGATCAACCAGCCTGAGCAACAGCAAGACCTGATCTCTAAACACAGCTGGGCCTTGTGGCAGGCACCTATAGTCTCAGCTACTTGGAAGACTGAGGCAAGAGAATCACTTAACCCAAGAGTTTGAGATTGCTGTGAGCTATGACACCACAGCACACTACTGAGGGTGACAAAGTGAAACTGTCTCAAAAAATAGAATGAAAGAAAATGGCCTCTTACTACTAATTTTCTTCTGTTTTATGTGTAGTGGTAGCCTTGATTTGATTTAGGGCTAGTAACCAGCTGACCAGAATTTCCATTTATCTTTTCTTCCTTGCTTTTTATATTACTGTGCTCCTGAGGTGGATTTGAACTCTACGTTCCTCTTCATCATGGTTTTAGTAGCTAGAATCAGAGAAGAAACCCCTGAGCGAACACTTACGTAGCATTTGCTGTGAATGATGGGAGTTCCACTCAGAATAGAGCAAGTGTCCTTATGGCCCTGGCCAACTAAATGAGAAAAGAGGTTTTGCTTTAAGTGTGTGTATGTCTGTGAGTACATGGATATACTTAGTAAAAACGGTTAGGAAGAAGATAAACCAAAATATCCCTATTGGTTACTTCCAAGTGGTGGAGTGAGAGATCTTTTAAAAAGAAATATATTTTCAAGAGTAAGAAAATATATTCATCCTATCAGCAATAAGACAAAAGTAATCATTGCTTGTGTAATTGGAAATTGGTCCTCTGTCCTTTATATATCTGTCTGTACCTTCCTGGGAAGATGGCATGCAAAGGTACAGAAAATGGGCTTAGGCCAAGTGTTCATGCCTGTAATACCAGCACTTTGGGAGGCTGAAGCAGTTCAAGATCAGCCTGAGAAACATACTGAGAACTTGTCTCTACAAAAAGTTTTAAAAATTAGCCAGGTATGGTGGTGCACATCTGTAGTCCCAGCTACTTGGGAAGCTAAGGTTAGAGGATAACTGGAACCCTGGAGATTGAAGTTGCAGTTTGCTATGATCAGGACACTGCACTCCAGCTGGGGTGACAGAGTGCGTGCAAAACCGTCTCATAAAAAGAGGGGAGGGGAGGCAACAAATTGAGATGATAACCACTTACTGGAAAACAAAGTGTTACTGAAAAATTTTCATATGAATCCATTAAACATCAGGTATAAAAGTTTGCTATGACTCATGAGAAATTTATCAACTTTTGTTCATTTTATAAAATGTTTGTAAGTGAAGAACTCATGACTTCAGTCTTCTTCCTCACTTGCCATTTTTTATTTCATGTGGATGAAGAAGCTTTTTTTTTTTTTTTTGAGACAGAGTCTCACTCTATCACCCTGGGGTACAGTGTTATAGTGTCATAGCTCACAGCAACTTCAAATTCTTGGGCACAAGTGATTCTCTTGGCTCAGCCAGCCTCCTGAGTAGCTGGGATTTCAGGTGTCCACCACAATGTCTGGCTGGATTTTCTATTTTTAGTAGAGACAGGGACTTGCTTCTATTAGGTCGTGTTTTATTAATAATTAATTGATTTTGGCTTGGTGCTTGTAGCTCAGCAGCTAGGGCCCCAGCCACATATACTGGAGTTGGCAGGTTCGAACCTATCCCGTGTCTGCCAAGCAGCAAGGACAATTGCAACAAAAAATTAGCCGGCTGTTGAAGTGGGTGCCTATAGTCCCAGCTAATTGGGAGGCTGAGGCAAGAGAATAACTTACCCAAGAGTTGGAGGTTGTTGTGAACTGTGATGCCATGGCACTCTACCCAGGGTGACAGCTTGAGACGTTGTCTCAAAAAAATAAATGAAATAAAATAATTAATTGATTAATCAATAAATAATACTGAACACCTACTTTGTTCCAGGCTTTTCTCTAGCATTGAATAAGAAGAATGGGGCACATCCTTTTCTAGAGTAATGTATCTGGGACAAAAAGGTCATAAAGTAAAGTGTTACAATGGACAGTTGTATTGGTTAGGGGCAGGAAGTCAGAAAGGGTAGATCTTGACAGTGGTAGACAGAATGTGTGTGGTGTGAAGTGAGGGGTGGTTAGCAAAATTCACAATGTAAGGTTTTGCTTTAGATGGTGATTAATATATCACAAGTTTTATTGGCGCTAATAAGACCCAGAGAGGTTAAAACAAATCCTGCAGCCTTCTTTTCCTTTTCTTTTCAAGACAAGGTCTCACTGTCACCCAGGCTAGAGTATAGTGGCATCATCATAGCTCATGTCAGACTTCAACTCCTAGGCTCAAGTGATCCTCCCACCTCAGCCTCCAAAATAGCTGGGACTACAGGTGCACATCACCACTCCTGGTTAATTGGTTAATTTTTTTCTTTTTCTTTAGACAGACTCTTACTTTGTCACCCTTGGTAGAGTGCCATGACATCATAGATCACAGCAACCACAAACTCCTGGGCTCAAGCGATCCTAATGTCTCAGTCTCCTGAGTAGCTGGGACTACAGGTGCCCACCTCAATACCTGGCTTTTTTTTTTTTTTTTTGCAGTTTTTGGCCGGGGCTGAGTTTGAACCCACCACCTCTGGCATATGGGGCCAGCGCCCTACTCCTTTGAGCCACAGGTGCCCCCCAATGTCTGGCTATTTTTAGAGACAAGGTCTCCCTCTTGCTCAGGCTGGTCTCAAACTCCTGTGCTCAGGCAATTCCCCCGCCTCAGCCTCCCAGATTAAAGGTGTGAGCCACCTCGCCCAGCCTAGTCAATTGTTCTTATTTTTTTGTAGAGATTTGGGTCTTGTTATGTTGCTCAGGCTGGTCTTGGACTCCTGACCTCAAGTGATCCTCCACCTAGGCCTCCCAAAGTGCTGGGATTACAGGTGTGACCCAACATGCTGGGCAGACAGGATTTTTCTTTATGTCCAGATTTTACCCTGGTTTGCCACCTGGTTTCAAAATTCGATTCTAAAACTATGCTATGTTCATTAGTTTCGTGGAAGGGGCTCCTTGTAAGGCCTGACAGATTAGATTGAAACATATATATGACGTTTATTTAAACAGCATCACTATATTCCCCTACTACAGCCCAGTAATAGTGATGAGAAAGAGAAAAACAACCCCAGACATATGAGAGCTGACCTGGCAAGCAATCTCACACAGTGCCAACCTCCGACCAGGTCTCTCAGTGACAGTGAAGAATATGAGAGAAAAAGCAAAACTACTGCTTTACCAGGTCTAAACACAGACAAAACACAAACATTATCCAAGCCACAGAAATGAACAAACATCCCCCTCTCCTGGCTAATATGAGTAATTACTATTCCTTTTTACCTTTCTTTTTAGTGTGTGTGTGAATGATAACGTGTGTGTATTACAGGTTTAGCCTCAGTATTATTTGTTGCGGTTTCACAGTGTTAATTGTAAATATTTCTTATTTTTCTGACTTATACCATGTCTCCTGTGCCAACTATTCTTGATTTTGCCTTTCCCAAATTCAGGATCTAAATTCTGAATTATAAGACTACTAAGATACCTGTTATACCTAAGCTATATTTTTTGGTTGCTTGTTTGTTTGAGGCAGAGTCTCATTCTGGTGCCCTCATAGAGTGCTCTTGCATCATAGCTTACAGCAACCTCAAACTCTTGGGGCGCCAGTGATTCTCTTGTCTCAGTCTCCTGGGTAGGTGGGACTATAGGTGTTCACCTAATTTTTCTATTTTTAGTAGAGATGGGGTATACTTTTTGCTCAGGCTGGTCTTGAACTCCTGAGCTCAAGAGATCCACCTGCCTTGGCCTCCCAGAGTGCTAGGATTATGGGTGTGAGCCTCCTGGCCTGGCCTATACTTAATCTATATTTGGCACTCCCAAAATGGCAATTAGGTAATAGCAGTGGACTGAATGTGTACCCCCCAAATTCATGTTGTAATTAACCTCAATATAATGGTATAAGGAAGTAGGGCCTGTGGTTGAGTCATGAGAGTGGAGCCCTCAGGAATAAGATACTTGCCCTTATAAAGGGGACCCCCCCCCGAGAACTCTATTATCCTCCTTCTGTCATGTGAAGCACCATAAGTCAGCAGAATGTGTGCCAGAATAGTCTTCACCAGAACAAACCATGCCAGCACCTAATCTTGGACTTCAACCTCCAGAACTGTGAGAAATAAATTTCTGCTGTTTATAAACCACCTAGTCCATTGTGCTTTGTTAAAGCAGCCCTCACAAAGACAATAATAAAAAAAATTGATCCTCAATCCTAGAAAAAACAGTAAGTAAATTTCTCCAAGTTTTTTTTTTTATTTTGCCCCTTCCACCTTGTGATTCTCCTAATTGTAAGTCAAAACTGTCATAAGAGCTTTTGTCTGCCAAACTTGGTAATAATGATAATGATGACAATAAAATTCTTGACATAATTTAAAAGTTTAACTTCCTAAATTAGTTATATACAAATGAAATGTGGTAATTAGGTATTTTTCAATGGTTGAATATTTTTCAAGTTACAACAAAAATATTCATATTTAAACACAAAGACTGATGTATTAAACACAATGACTGCCAAAAAGTTTTCCAGGATTTTAGACTCCCAAACCATTTTCCTTTTTGTTCAATATGTTTCTTGAGGTCAGGTGCGGTGGATCATGCCTGTAAGCCCAACTTTCTGGGAGGATGAAGAGGGAAGACCCCTTGATCTCAGAAGCTAGAAACCTGAGCAAGAGCAAGGCCCCATTTCTAGGGTAGCACCTGTAGCTCAAGTGGCTAAGGTGCCAGCCACGTACACCAGAGCTGACTGGTTAGAATCCAGCCCATGCCTGCCAAACAATGACAACTACAACCATAAAAATAGCTGGGTGTTGTGGCGGGTGCCTGTAGTCTCAGCTACTTGGGAGACTGAGGCAAGAGAATCACTTAAACCCAGGAGTTGGAGGTTGCTGTGAGCTGTGATGCCATGGCATTCTACCCAGGGTGATACCTTGAGGCTCAGTCTCAAGAAAAAAAAAAAAAGACCCCATTTCTACCAAAAAGATAGAAAAAGCAACCTAGCAAAGTGGTGCCTGCCTATAGTCCCAGTTATTTGGGAGGCTGAGGCAGGAGGATTGCTTAAGCACAGGTGTTTGAGGTTGTTGTGAGCTAGGCTGAAGCCACATCATTCTAGCCGGGGCAAAGATTGAGATTCTGTCTAAAATAATAATAATAATTGATAGAATATGGCTTATCTTCCATTGACAGTAGGACATGACCAGGAACCACAGCCTTGAGGCCCTTTTTAGACCTCTCCAAATGGGCTAAGAGTGTGTTCTGGTTATCATTGTCTATTTTTAGGGTAAGTAAAGGCCTCTCCTTGCTAGAGAGCTGAAGGTGATTTTTTTAATTGCTTGATTTTATATTTCTGAGGTGGGAAATCCCAAGGTACCTCTCTAATAAAGGAACACACATTTTACTTGTAACATTATTTTTATTTTTTTTTTGAGACAGAGTCTCACTATGTCACCCTCAGTAGAGTGCCATTGTGTCACAGCTCACAGGGACCTCAAACTCTTGGGCTTAAGCGATTCTGTTGCCTTAGCCTCCCAAGTAGCTGAAACTACAGGCCCCCACTACAATGCCCGGCTATTTTTTGTTGCAGTTGTCATTGTTGTTTAGCTGGCCCAGGCTGGGTTTGTACCTGCCACCCTCGGTGTATGTGGCTGGCACTGTAACCACTGTGCAACGGGCACCAAGCCTGTAACATTATTTTTAAATTCTTTAGTATATTACATTTTATTCAGAAATTCCTTGATCCTTACCATTCTCAAATTCATGAAAAATAAAACAATGAATAGAATTCTCAAATCATAATTATCAAAAACTTTCAAAAACCCTTGGACTTCCCAGGCTCTGTTGATCATAAGTTAAAAGCTCTCAAGAATCCACAGGTAATCTCTTTATATTTGATAAATGGCTGCCTTGTGCATTTGGGATTTTTTTCTTTTTTTGTAGATAGAATCTCACTCTTTCCCAGGTAAGAGTGCCATGGTGTCATTATAGCTCAGAGCAACCTCAAATTCTTGTGGTCTGGAGATCCTCTTGCCTCAGCCTCCCCAGTGGCTGGGACTACAGGCTCCTGACACCACAACCAACTAGTTTTTCTATTTTTAGGAGAGACTGGATCTCACTCTTGCTCAGGCTGGTCTCAAACTCCTGAGCTCAAACAATCCTCTGTTGGCTCCCGAGAGTGTTGGGATTACAAGCATGAGCCACTGTGCCTGGCCTACATTTGGGAATTTCACTTCCAACCCCAGATTCTACTCTAGTACATTCTGATGTGACTGAATATTCCAAGAGACTCATACAATGCCTCCAGCCTTATGACCAAAAGATAAAATGTGCATTTTTAAAGCACATACCTAAACATTCTCTGCATGATCTGTAATCTGGAGATCCATCTTCTGGAATATGCAACAGAAATAAAGCTTCCCTGAGCCTTGTTAAAAATATCTTGTCAGTAATGTTTACAAGTTCACATATCAATAAAACTCCAACGAGTTGATACTTAAGATTGTCCATCAAAAGGTGAAATAATAGTTCTCTAGAACTTAGAGAAATCACTGGTAAACTTATTCTGAGCCAAGTTTGAGAACATAAGCCTGGGAACACAGATTGACTCAGTGCAGACAGAGGTTGTATCTGGATGTAGGTTACATGAGGTACAACATATATGCACTTTATAACAGGGAGTGGGAGAGAGTCGAGGTGGGATATGCGTGGTCCAGAAGGTGGGAGAAGTAGGTAGCACGTAAAGGAAAAGGGAAACTTGCCCTTTTTAGCCCAGAAGTTCACTGAAATATCAACTCACAATTAAGGCAGATTAATAAAAGAAGTGTTTATTTCCAAATACCATGTTCATGAGGAGAACCATAAGAGCGGTTAAACAATGTCTCAGTGATGGTCAGTTACCTTTATAGATGTCTTTTAGAAGGGACGGGTGTGGGGAGAGAATTTGAAGTGCAGGTAGAGTAAGTAGTTGCTAGGGAGCATGAATAGATGGGGGGGAGGGAACAGGTTGACTTGTAAATTAAGCTGAAAGACAAGTATTGTGTTTTAAATGAATTGGGCCAGCAACAAACCCATGAAAAAAATGCTCATCATCTTTAATCATCAGAGAAATGCAAATCAAAACCACTCTAAGATATCACCTAATCCCAGCAAGATTAGCCCACATCACAAAGTCCCAAAACACCAGAGGCTGGTGAGGATGTGGAGAGAAGAGAACACTTTCTACACTGCTGGTGGGATTGAAAACTAATACAGCCTCTTTGGAGAGAAGTATGGAGAATCCTCATAGATCTAAAAGTAGAGCTTCCATTTGACCCTGCAATCCCATTACTAGGTATCCATGCAGAAGAACAAAATCATTTTACCTCAAACACATTTGCACTCGAATGTTTGTTGGGGCTCAGTTCATAATTGCCAAGTTGTGGAAGCAACCTAAGTGCCCACCAACTGTAGAATATTTATACCATGGAATATTATTCAGCCTTTAAAAAAGATGGAGATTTTACATCTTTTACATTTACCTGGATGGAGGTGAAATACATTCTTCTTAGTAAAGTATCACAAGAATGGAAATATAAATAGCCAGTGTACTCCATACTAATATGAAATCAATATATAAACAATTACATGTTTATAGGAACAATGAAACACTAATATTGTCCAGGTCAGGGGTAGAGAGGGATGTGGGAGGAGGAGGGGGGAGGAAGTAGGGCCAAAGAAGAGAAAGCAGAAAAAGGGAGGGCATGATGTGGGATCTCACCTAATGTGCACATTGTGAGGGTTTATAACATGCCGCCGGGGTGAGGGGCTCTTCTACAAATGGAAGGGAGAACAATGTAACCTAAAGATTATACCCTGATATTAATTTGAATAAAAAAAGAAAAATAAATAAATAAATGATTTGGGCTAGGTCTACTAGCATTCAGGGGGAGGAAAGGAATTCCTTCTGTTTCCCACCACAGGTACTTTGATCCAGTCAGGTAGGTTTTAACTAGATAGAGGGAAACTCCCTTCCAGTGCTTTCTCATCTCCAATGATCTTTCTTTTTTTTTAGACAGAATCACACTATGTCACCCTCAGAAGACTGCTGTGGTGTCACAGCTCACAGCAACCTCAAACTCTTGGGCTTAAGTGATTCTCATGCCTCAGCCTCCCAGTAGCTGGGACTGTAGGTGCTTACCACAACACACAACTATTGTTGTTGTTGTTGTCATTGCTGTTTAACAGGCCGTGGCTAGGTTCAGACCTGCCAGCCCTGGTATATGTGGCTGGTGCCCTAACCACTGAGCAACAGGCACCAAGCCCTCAATGATCTTTAATTCAAAGTATTCATAAGATAACGTAAATGTGCAGTTGAGCAGGAAGAGAAGCTAGGTGTCTTAATATCTGGTAGAGGATGATTGATTTCATCCTGTCCTTGTTCTTGTAAAGATGGCTGGTCTTTATAGCGAAATAATAGGAAAATTATAGCCAGGGGTTGTGGTGGGCACCTATAGTCCCAGCTACTCAGGAGGCTGAGGCAAGAGAATCACTTGAGACCAAGAGTGTGAGGTTGCTGTGAACTATATGCCAGGGTGCTTTACTGGGGACAACAAAGTGAGACTGTCTCAAAAAAAATTTATTACTCCGGGTTCAATGGCTCATGCCTATAATCAAAACTGTGGGAGACCAAGGCAGGTGGAACACTTGAGATCAGGAGTTCGAGACTAGTCTGAGCAAGAGCAAGACCCCATCTCTACTAAAAATAGAAAAACTAAGCAAGTGTTGTGGTGGGGGCCTGTAGTCCCAGCTACTTGGGAAGCAAGAAGATTGCTTAAGCCCAAGAGTTTGAGGTTGCTGTGGTCTGTGATGCCATGGCACTCTACTTAGGACCACAGAGTTTGACACTGTTTCAAAAAAAAAAAAAAGAAAGAAAGAAAGAAAGAAAAATTATTAGCTCATAGTTTTTCTTCAGTCTTTTTTCTTTTCTTTTCTTTTCTTTTCTTTTTTTTTTTTGACATAGAGTCTCACTGTATTGCCCAGGTTAGAGTAAGGTGGCTTTGGCCTAGCTCACAGCAACCTCAAACTTCAGGGCTCAAGCAATTCTCTTGCCTCAAGCTCTCAAGTAGCTGGGAATACAGACACCTGCAACAGTGCCCAGCTAATTTTTCTATTTTTAGTAGAGACAACAGCACCCAGCTAATTTTTCTATTTTTAGTAGAGACAAGGTCTCACTCTAGCTCAGGCTGGTCTGGAACTCCTGAGCTCAAGTGATCCTGTTGGGTCTAGGCTAAAGTAGAAAAATACCAGTTAACTCCTGACAAATTCCTGGGCTGCAAGCCCTCAACAAAATGGAGTAAGTCTGGTTCACTCCCAAGATAGATGGGAAAGTACTCACTAACTTCTTGCTTGACTAACTCCTGGGCCTGGGAAATGAATGGACTATCCCCAGACTGACCTTTAAACAATACCAGATGGAGAGAATACTAAGACAAAGATGTATGGAGGAAAAGTATTGAAACTAAAATATATGGGAAAATACTAAAACAAAGATGTATGACATATAGCTAATTAACCACAAATTCTGCTTCTGTACAATACTTGCTTACTATTCCACCCAAATGCACCTGGACAGCCTGCGTGCAGACCAGGCAAACCAGGCAGACCAAACCTTAAAAATCTGACTCCTTAAGCACTCAGGGCTGCTCTCAGAAACCCCATGTTGGGACACTCAGGCAGTTGCCCCTGGCTCTTCAATAAACGCACTCTTCTGTAAATTTGACTTATTTGGTAGTGTGGTCTTTGTGGAACTCCTTGGTACAACAGTGCAACCCCCTCCGTCTCCCAGAGTGCTAGGATTACAGGCCTGAGCAAATGTGCCCAGATTAACTCATTTTTCAATAGGCATTAAGATCTCTTCTTGTCTTCTCTCTCTTGATAGCAGCATCCCTCAAAATGGATTTCTGTTTTCACAGAACATTGAGGAGACCAGCAGATCCAAAAGACATGTAAATTATTTCTCTTTACATTTCACCAACTCCTTGGCCTTTTAGAATTTGTGCCCATAGCCTCAAGTGATTCCTTAGTGACTCCTCAGAACAATGGAAAATGAACTATCAGACCTTGGGATTGAAAAGATCTGGAAAAATATCTGTCTTCAATCTTGTTAGAGGAAAAATGGTCACAGTGTTCACATTCACAGTACTCTGTCAATTTGGCTACAGTTACTTTTCTTGTTCCTCTTAAATTCAGGTACTCTTTGGACCTCAGAGCAAACATTTTTCCTTTTTTTTCCCTTTGGGATACCATCTCATCTCCCTACTGTCTGCTCTCTTCTCTCTCCCTTCTTGTCCCCCCTTCTAAACTATAAAATATACTTTTATATCCTAATCTTGGTCTAGAGAAATTCTTTTGTAGTCTGGTGTACAGCACCTACTGAGCTTTTCCACCCTAACAGTTCTACATCTGATAAATAGGTTTATAACCAGTATCTCTCAGTGAGATACTTAACAAAGTCCAGTTACACAGAGAAGAGGTCATCTTTAGTTTATAGGCCTAAGTTTTATCACTCAGGTGTCCAATACAGTCATCTTGAGCCATTATTAATTTTTTTTTCCATTTTTCTTTTTGCCTTTTGCCCATCGCCACACCAGGGAAAAATAAAAAAATAGAAAACTTAAAAAGTATACTTTGAGGTTGAGGCAAGAGGATAGCTGGCTCCCAGGAGTTTGAGGTGGCAGTGAGCTTTGATGACACCATAGCACTCTAGCCAAAGAAATAGAGAGAAACCCTGCCTCAAAAAAAAAAAAAAGTGTGTATTTTAAAACAGTTAAACACAGTTTTTAAGTTTCTTTTAAAAAAAGTATATATGACTTCCTTCTTGAGAAGGGACACTAAGAAAGGGGCTTTAAGCAGGGTGAAAAAGAACCCCAGTGTGATGAACTAGGAATTCTGGAGGGCCCATAAGAATGTGAGTATAAGCTGGGCACTGATAGCACAGTGGTTACAGTGCCGGCCACATGCACCGAGGATGGTGGGTTCAAACCTAGCCAAAGCCTGCTAAACAACAATGACAACTGCAACAAAATAATAGTTGGGGTGTTATGGTGGGTGCCTGTAGTCCCAGCTACTTGGGAGGCTGAGGCAAGAGAATCTCTTAAGCCCAAGAGTTTGGGGTTGCTGTGAGCTATGACACCAAATCACTCTACAGAGGGCAACATAGTAACACTCTGTCTCAAAAAAAAAGAAAGAAAAAGAAAGAAAAGAAAAGAAAGAAAAAAGGATGGTGGGTACAAAATCACCTAGGTAACCAATGACCAATAGAAAAAGACCATCAATGACCAATAGGAAAGGGCAATACTGCCTGGAGACCCAGAGAGGTCAATGAAAATCTTGTAGCCAATTTCACTGTCAAAAATATTTTATGTGCAATTTAAGTACATTATACTCAACTAAAATGTTTTGAAAATTTGAGAAGCTTGTACCCTAGTATCTGGTAATCTTGGTTTCAGCTAAATGGCTATATAGGTTTTATGGGTATGAAATACAATTTTTTAAAGATGGAAAGACTAGCTGTAAAAAGGCAAATGTAGACAACACAAAAAACAATTATTTGAGATCAACATCTTACACTTTATAATACATTCACATTTATACACCAATTTCATGTTTACAAGTACAAAAGGCAAAGAACTGCAAAGAAGCTAAGCAACGGCATCTTCGACTACATCCAACAATATTAATACTGTTGTCCCCATTCCCCGTTTTCCAAATCCAGAGGAAATGGTAAATGCCACCCCATACACGGACTCCACCTTTAGAAGTTGGAGACTCTGTGTGGTTCAGCACAGGTCTGGGTTTCTGCAGAGCTGAACTGAGATTCCATCATGTTCCAGGCCAAATCAGCCAGAAGAAAGTCATCCATTGCTATTTGAGTTTCATTGCTGGTGAAGAACAAGCTCCCCAGTGTTTCTTTTTTTTCTTTGTAACCAGTATATTAAGGAGACATTCACACATTTCAAGAACTGCTTAAAATCTGATACCCAGATTTAAGCATGTGAATACATGTAGACTTTTAAACATACAATTAAAGCTATTCATCATTTGTTATACTATCAACATTAAATTACAGTTACTTTGGAGCATAAGTCAAATAATTTAAAGAAAGCCTGTGCCATACCTAAGGAAGACCTTCCTAAATTATGCATGCAAATTACTTCTCCACATAAAGGTCTCTTTACTTTAATTTCTAAATTACCCACTTCTGGAAGTCACTACTCAGGGGTTTATCATGGTCCAAAGAGAAGAGGGAGGGAAAAAATAAACAAGTCTGGCCAAGATACATATCTCCCCAGTGTTTCAAAACCAGAACTCATGGTCTGTGTCTCTGTGCTGTTTAACTGAACCTTACTTTCTATAGTATGTTTTTAGCAGTGCAGATTCCTTCAGTTTGGGTCTCAGCATCAGATGAGTCAGTACTCATCGAAAAGCTGGAGTGTTTCAGAATATTTCTCAGAGGCATATGAGGACTACTGTCTAAAAATAAGTTTAAGTCTGTCTGTGTCTGTGTGTCAAACATCTCAAGGTCTAAAAAGTTGGAATTTCCCCTATATCCATAGGACGGAGCAGAGGTGTCTGCAAGTAAGAAGTCAGTTTGGGTCTCTAAGTCCAGAGATCCCAAGACTGGTTCAGTGTTTATGGTGTTAAGTTCACTCTCTTCAGTTTGAGTCTGGATATTTGAGGCTAAAAAGAACTCTTGGATGTCAAAATCTATTCTGGAATTCTGAACTGGGCCAGATGGGAGCTGGATGTCAGATCCAGGTTTCGTGTCAGACAAAAGGCTATGATTATCCAATGTCTGACCAGGCAGATTACTTGACAAGATGTTTTCTAAATCGTTTAATAGATCCATGGTTTGGGTCTGATTATCTGTCATATTCTGTGAAGGAAGCATACTATTCTGTGCACTGAAGTTTATAATTGGTGCTGATTTCTCAACATCTTGATTTAAAGTCCTGGGGTCATTCTGAGGCAACAAACCATGGGTTACTGTCTCTGCTAACGTGCTACTTATGATATTGTCTAAAGCAACACTGTATGATGAATGAACATTCTCAAAAATGTCTGCACACATTCCAGCTTGGTCCATCTGTATGTGGTTATCTGTCGGACTCTGTATTCCACTGGTTTGAGTTTCTCTGGAGACTCCACCTGACTAGAAACAAAAGTGTCTATAAATGCATCAGTCTGAGCAACAATGGATGAAGTTACCTTAGACCTGGGCAAAAATGTCTGAGTGTGAACACTAATGGGAAGAGACATTTGAGAATCAAAAGACAAGTCAGCCTGGGAACAAGATGACACAGAGGAATCAGCGCTAGCCCACTGCATAGAAGGCATAAAGTTTTGTGAGGCATAAGACAGATCTGTCTGTACATTGATCGAAGAAATGCTGTTCTTTTGACACGTGTTCCCTAATTCTTGTAAAGAATTGATGGACTTTTACCCAAGTTCACTTGAACACCTGTACTAAGTGGCTCAATTTTGGAAAGAGGTAGGCTCTCCTTAAGAGAGTAAGCCTCTGAATCTAGGCCGAGGATCAGGGTCCCTACTGACAAGGGCACTAAGTGCACAGCCCCTGTCGCAGAGCCCTGATTGACACCTAATACCACAGGCTGGGCAGAGGAGTCCGCTGTAGGCACAAAGACAGGCACAGGAGGAAACTGCATCACAGGTAGTTTAAACAAAGCCACTCTGGGCTTTGGTAAAAGCAACTTTTGAGGATATCTTGGAGGTGCTGTAAGCGTCTGCTTCCTCGCATTCAAGCCGCAAGAATCTTCAAAATGAGCTACTAGCTTTATTTCTAAAGCTTCTAGTTCTTGACTGTCTGGTTTAGGGATTGGTTGGTAGCTCAGTGATTCAGTGGTCTTATTCAGGCGTCCTCAAACTGCAGCCTGCCTAGGACATTTATCCCGGCCGCCAAGTGTTTTTGTCCCTGCTGCCTGTCCTGCTTAGCAGCCAACTCGTCTGGGGGCCTGCAGTCCGGCCCTCCAATGGTCTGAGGGACAGTGAACTGACCCCCTGTTTAAAAAGTGTGAGGACTTCTATTGGACAACTTCTTATTTTCCATTTTCTTTTCTTACTGGGTGGGTCCCTGTGTTCTGCTGGGATCTCATGGCCAGTTGGGTAGACGTGGGACTGCAGTGCAGTCCTGCTAGCATAGGGACAGCCACGCGTGCACTGGAAGGTCTTGCTGCAGTCTTCTGTGTGCCTCTTCAAGTCCCACTCGGTGCCGTACGAGTTGCTGCACTTAGTACATTTATGCTGCTTCTCTGCATGCATTTCCATAAAGTGCTGTTTTACGAGAGAAAATTGAGAAAATGGTCTGTCAGGGCCTCTGGGGCATCCTTCAATTGGGAAACAGTAGAATTTCAGCACAGTTTTCAAATCTTTTCTTACTTTTGTATTTACTATGCCGTCCTGCAGGCGGTGGCTCTTGACCAGGTGCATGTTGAGCCCTGGGCTGTTGGGCAGGATCTTGCGGCAGCCATGCATTGTGCACAGGATGTTGGTCTGCACCGCCCGGGACAGCTCGCTCACCTACGGTTGGATCAGCTCCCAGGCTGGCCACACCTGAGCTGCAGGTCGCTGCATCGTCACTGCGGGCCACGGCCGGCTGCCCATCAGCTGGGGTCCTGGGGGCCCCCACAGGCCCGAGGCGGTGGGGGCTCCCCTTGCGGCTGCCATAACGGCCAGGGCACCCGCTGCCAGAGCTGATGGCCCCACCGCCACCTCCGAGGCCTCCAGTCCCGCACCTTGCAGCCAATTTCAAATGGAGAGATTATTTATACCCCTGCCTGCCTTTGCCACTCTGTCTCTCTCACATTTTCTCCTCCATGAGAGGGACTTGCTTCCAACTCTCTTTGGAAGTGCTCTAAACTTTTTGTTTGTTCTTCTTAAATAAAATCTCTCTTTGTTATCCTGAAACTTGTTTGGGTTACCTTTAGTACACTGCCTGAGCTGCTCCAGATTTATTCTGTTTCCACTCACTTTTGCTCTTAGTTACTGCTGTGCCTCGATTGAACTTTACTAGAGCTCAGCCCAGTAATTGAACCAAGGCAACTGGGTTCAGGGAACCAGGGCCCCTGACCCCCAACATTCCTAATCTAATGGATATCCATTTCATCAGAAGCACTTAACCTTGAGGATTCCTAGGAATCTTCTACAAACCACTGAAAGCCACTGTTTGTATAAGTGGACAGTTTCTGCATAAGACAAAACAAGCTACTGACTTTAGAACTTCTACCAAAGGCAACAGAACAAGATTACACCCAGCTAATTTTTTCTATTTTAAGTAGAGCCAGGGCCTCCACTCTTGCCCAGGCTGGGTCAAAATCCTCAGCTCAAGGCATTCACAGCCCTCAGCAACCCAAAGTGCTAGGATTACAGGTGTGAGCCACCACACCCAGCCTCATGTCAGTAACATTTCAGGGAAACTTTAGGGGATGGGACCAAGAATCTCGGTCACTAACCTTTCTACTCACATTACCTATTATTACACTACGACATGCTCTCGAACACTAATATTGAAACAGAGTATCCACTCCCTCTCTCCCATAGATATGAAAATGTAAAATTGACAGTGGAGAATATGTAACAGAGGAAATTCTCTGAAAAAAATAGTGAAAATGTTTTCTGTGTCTTTAACTCTTTTGAAACTAAGATATGCATCCCTGCCTTTAGCAGTAGTCCAGATGGGCAGGGAAATGTCTTTTCTTATTTTGCACTAGGAAGGAAGAATGGAGAGTCCTCAAAGAACTCAAATTAAACCTTCCATTTGATCCTGCAATCACACTATTAGGAATCTACTCAGAAGAAAAAAAATCATTTTATCATAAAGACATTTTTACTAGACCGTTTATCACAGCTCAATTTACCATTGCCAAGATATGGAAACAACCTAAATTCCCACCAACCCTGGAATAGATTAAGAAACTGTAGTATATGTATACCATGGAATTTTATGCTGCCATTAAAAAAGATGGACACTTTATATCATTTACATTTACCTGGATGGAGTTGAAATACATTCTTCTTAGTAAAGTATCACATGAATGGAAAGGTGACTATCCAATGTACTCTATACTAATATGAAATCAATATATAAACAATTACATGTTCCCAAGAACAATAAAACACTAATATCATCCAGTTTGGGGGTACAGAGAAGTGGGATGGGGAGCGGGTAGGATGTATGGCAGAGGAGGGCATGAGGTGGGATCTCACCTAATGTGCACATTGTGAGGGTGTATAACATGCTCCCTGGGTGAGGAGCTCTTCTACAGATGGAACTTTGCCCTGGAAGTGAGAGTGATATAACCTAAATATTTTACCCTCATATTAATTTGAATAAAGTTAATAAATAAATAAATAAATAAATAAATCTCACCTGGGGGGAGATACAGACAGCTGGGGTGCCTCACCTCCACCATTCATTTCCTTCCCACTACAGAACTTCTGCAGGTTAACCTCACACCACAGTGTGTCCCCACATGGATAGCCCTGGATGCTAGTTCCAATCAGATTGTCACAGGCAGTACAAGCTTTGTTCAACAGAGAGGGATCCAAGGGTCTCCAATTGTGGATAGAAATCCACAGTTCGTTTTGCCCCACAAACATGAGAGGATGGTGCCCGGTACTCTTCAGTGAGTCACCAACTGCCTGTCAAAATCCCAACTAGGCGTCAGTGCCCATGCCCACCAGGCACAGTCAAAGCCAGGGGTCTGGGTCCCCGCCCTCCAGCCTCAGTCTGCACCATGTTTCTGAGCCTCTGCTCTCTTGCTGAGTTGGAGCCAGGGGCGCATGCCTCTGGGCCACAGCAGTCAGAAGCACCAGGGGTCTGTGCCCCTGCCTGTAGGCACAGTCAGGATAGGGGTTCTGGGCCCTACCCATCAGACACATCCAGAACTAGAGATCAACACCGCAGCTGGCCAGGCATAGTCATAACCAGAGGACTGTTCCTCCTCCTGCCATGTGTCTCTGTCTTCCTATATCCTCCTTCTTCCACATGAGTCACAGATTCTGTGCTGATGTTCAATAGTCCAGACTACACCCAGATTCTTCAGGAAAAGGCCAAACACTCTGGGCTCTACAGGGGACAGAATTTCAGAACACAATTACAGAGAGGGAAGGGTGGACAGGGAGTTCAGAACGTTGGGGAAAATATTTGTTCAATTTTATTCAGGGTAGAGTGGTGTCCAGGTTCACAAGTGGGACCTCCCTGAAAAGAAGACCTGTGGCTCTCTCCAGTGAGGCAAAATGAGAGGTCTTTTGTCCCCTGCTTGCTTGCAGAGAGTCTGTGGTGAGCCTCCCCCTTAGGTAGGACTCGTCCGTCCTCTAGGTAATAGGCTTTGTACCGGTAAATTGTTTACTTGAAAGCTTTTCCTTGGAGTCACAGCTTACCTAACTTATTTCTTGGCTCATCTCCCCACCTTTGGGTTCATAGAGTCCAGTTCTATCTAGTTTTTCTCCCTCTGTTCAAGAGCCTCTTCTGGGCATCTTCCCTTGAATCATTTCTATTTTTTAGTACAGACAAGGTCTCACTCTTTCTCAGGATGGTGTGGAACTCATAAGGTAAAGCAAACCACCCACCTCAGCATCCCAGACTGTTAGGAGTACAGGTGTGAGTTATTGCTCCAGGTCTTGAAGTTGTGATATTTTTAAAACCATTCTTTTGGGCCAGGCATGGTGGTTCATGCTTGTAATCACAGCACTCTGGGAGGCCCAGGCAGGTAGATTGCCTAACCTCAGGAATTGGAGACCACCCTGAGCAAGAGTGAGATACTCATCTCTTAAGAATGAAAAATAGGGTGGGAAGAGCAAGATGGCAGCCAACTAACAGCTTCTTTGCAACCAGGTACAGTGAGATTGGGGAGAGAAGACTCCAGGCACCTTTGGCTTGTGGGCTCTGCCCAGAAACATCCCTTTGGGGATGGAGGGAGACAGCAAGAGACTTCTGGACCCCAGAAGGAGGACAAAAGCAGCAGAGAAGTGGCAAGTGGTTGTATTCAGTCTGAGGCTGCTGTGGCTGTAGCTACAATAGCAGTGAGATTGCAGACAAGGAAGGTCTTCCCTGTGGATTTTGTCTTTTTGGACTTGAGTACTCAGTTGAATCACCTTGGGAGAACTTGGGCAAGAGTGTGGGTGACTTTAAGTGTTGTCTAGGGTACAAATTGAGCCACTGGACCATAACAGAGCTAACACTGTTTGGCCGTGGCCCTCACACAGCCATTGTCGGAGAGCTTCCCTACAGGCTCTGCCCTCAGGGTTGTAGAGTGAGGCCTGGGCTGGAAGATCTTGGGCGAGTGATCTAGTGACTATGAACGGAGGCAAAGGCCGGAACTGAGATGAAGGAGAAGAGTGGAGCTTTCAGTGTTCAGCAGTAGGAGAGCTTTTTGTAGTCTCAGCCCTCAGAGTCATAGAGTGAGGCCAGCTTTTGTGTGCCTGATAAGTGGGCAGCCACTTCAAGAGAGACCCCAGCAATATGTGCTTTTCTGGGAAAGTCTCTGCCTAGCCACAGTTAACAATTTAAAGTGTCTTTTAAGCAGGCTGAGGAGAGATTCAGGCTCTCAGACCTGTTGGGTTTGAGGGCAAAGAAGTCAGCAGAGGCCTCCAGTCTCCACCTTATACAGCTATATCAGCATTGTGACTAGCATCTCAAACCTGAGAAGATTACATGTTGCGCAGACAATGTCCAGCAAGGGGTATGTATGTGTGTGTGTATATATATATATATATGTGTGTGTGTGTGTGTGTGTATAGCTTTGTTTTTAGTTTAGTTTTTTTTTTAAATTTCAACATTTTTGCCCTAGATTTTTCCTTTATCTTTCATTTTTCTAGTGTAAATATAACTTTCCATTGTTGCCTTCTTTGATAATAGGAACTTCATTTTTGCTGGTGTTTCTGCCCCTATAATTGGTTTACTCCACATTTTTATCTTGTAAAGTTTTCTGTTTGTTTTAGTTTGATTTACAGTATTTTTGTTTTTCTTCTCTATTTGGTGGAGGTGGGATACCATGCCTCCTAAGGCTGGCAAAGAGCTGTTGACCTGAAGGGAACCACACAACCTAGAACCCCCAGAGGTTGTGGGTTTTTAAGGTGTGGGTGAAGTACCTTACTGTACACCTTTATTACTCCTATCTCCCTCTTTCAGT
Organism: Otolemur garnettii; assembly: GCF_000181295.1. Classification (NCBI taxonomy): domain Eukaryota; kingdom Metazoa; phylum Chordata; class Mammalia; order Primates; family Galagidae; genus Otolemur; species Otolemur garnettii. Next base: position 73,841 of record NW_003852802.1, read on the forward strand.
GCCTCTCTTCATTTTGCCAATATTCCCTTTTACTCACCCCCTCCTTTCTCTTTTCCTCTTTTTTCTTTTTCTTAATCTTTTTTCCCTTCTTTTTCTTCAATCTTCTCATCCTTTTAGTCCTATACCAAAAGGACTCATCAAAACCTTAGGTCAGAGGGACTGTAACTTAAAGAGCAAGAAGAAGTGAAAGGAAAATTAGGGCAAGGAAACAGATAAAAGAAAACACTCATGAGGAAGAAACAGCAGAATAATCCTGGCAACATGAGAAAACAGTCCAAAAAAATGCCCCACACCAAGGGACCATGAGGTAGCTACTGTAGAGGATTCCACCTATAAAGAAATACTAGAAATGATGGAATAGGAATTTAAAATACAGATGATGAAAACAATGAAGGATATTGCTGAGAAAGTGGAAAATAACCAAAAGGAAATCCAAAAGCAGAATCAAATAAGAGATGAATAATATGAAAAACATAGAAAGGATATAGTAGAGTTAAAGGAATTGAAGCAGTCAATTAAGGAACTTAAAAATGGAGTAGAGGCTCAGTGCCTGTAGCTCAGTGGCTAGGGCATCAGCCATAAACACCAGAGCTGGTGGGCTCGAATCAAGCCTGGGCCTGCCAAACAACAATAACAACTACAACCCCAAAATAGCCAGGCATTCTTGTGGGTGCCTGTAGTCCCAGCTACTTGGGAGGTTGAGGAAAGAGAATCACTTAAGCCCAAGAGTTTGAGGTTTCTGTGAGCTGTGATGCCATGGCACTCTACCAACGGTGACACAGCGAGACTATCTCAAAAAAGAAAAAATGCAGTAGAAAGTATAAATAACAGATTAGACCATGCAGAAGAAAGAATCTCAGAGTATAGAACAAAGCTCTTGAGATAACTTAGGTAGTTAAAGAGGCAGAAAAAAAGAGAGAGAAAGAATAACATTCACTGACAGAATTGTGGGACTTCATGAAGCATTCAAACATATGAGTAATAGATATCTCAAAACGGGAACAAGAATGCCCCAGAAGAATGAAAGCCATTCTAGAGAATATTAGATTCTGACACACTTCTTTCAGATGGTTATCAAACCCCAGTTCAAGTCAATTCAAACAGAGCTTCTCCAAGACATATTGTGATGAACCTGTCCAAAGTCAAGACAAAAGAAAAGATTCTGCAAGCCTCAAGGAGTAAGCACCAATTGACCTATAGGGGTAAATCCATCAGGGTGGCTGCAGACTTCTCCAATGAAACTTTTCAAGCTAGAAGACAATGATCATCTATGTTTTATCGACTTAAAGCAATTTCCACCCCAGAATTCTATATCCTGCTAAGGTAAGCTTTAAAATTGACAGAGAAATCAAATCCTTTATTGATATGTAAACATTGAGGAAATTTGTCACAATAAGACCAGCTTTATAGGAAATACTTCAACCTGTTCTACACACTGATCATCAGAATGGATCACCAGCAAAGTAAGTACCCAGAAATTAAAGGACAGAACCTAGCTTCCACAATGATGCAAACCATAAAAATAAACAATGGACTTTACAAAATAAGATGAATAGAATGCTACCACACTTATCAATTATCTCAATAAATGTTAATGACTTGAATTCCCCATTGAAGAGGCATAGACTGGCTGATTTGGATTAAAAAACACAAGCCATCCATTTTCTGTCTGCAGGAAACACACGGCTTAAAATTAAAACTCAAGAGTTAAGGGTTAGAAGACAATTTTTCAGACAAATGGAATTGAGGAGAAAAGAGGGGTTGCAATCTTATTTTGAGATGCAAGTGGATTTAAAGCAACTAAAGTCAAACAAGAAAAAGATGGACACTTCATATTGGTCAAAAGAAAAAATACAAAAAAGAGACATTTCAATTCTAACATGTTCTATGAAGCAAACATCACCCTGATATCAAAACCAGGAAAAAAAACCCAACTAAAAAGGAGAACTTCAGACCAATTTCACTCATGAATATAGATGCAAAAATTCTCAACAAAATCTTAGCTGATAGATTACAGTTTATCATCAAAAAAGTCATACATCATGATCAAGTAGGTTTCATCGCAGGAATGCAAGGGTGTTTTAACATACACAAGTCCATAAACATTATTCACCATATCAACAGAAGCAAAGCCAAAGACCATATGATCCTCTCAATAGATGCAGAAAAAGTTTTCAACAAAATCCAGCATCTTTTTCTACTTAGAACACTGGAGAGTATAGGCATAGGTGGTACATTTCTTAAACTGATCAAAGCCATCTATGACAAACCCACAGCTAATACTTTATTGAGTGGAGTAAAACTGAAAGCTTTTCCACTTAGAACTGAAACCAGACAAGGTTGTCCTCTATCACCACTATTATTCAACATACTGCTGGAATTTCTAGCCAATACGATCAGGCAAGAGAAGGAAATAAAGGGCATCCAAATGGGAGCAGAGGAGATCAAACTCTCCATCTTTGCTGATGATATGATCTTATACTTAGAGAACCCCAAATAATCAACCACAAGATGCCTGGAAGTCATCAAAAAATACAGTAATGTCTCAGGATATAAAATCAATGTCCAAGGTCAGTAGTGTTTGTATATGCCAATAATAACCAAGATGAGAAGCTAATTAAGAACACAATTCCCTTTGCAATAGCTTAAAAGAAAGTGAAACACACAAGAATGGAGGAAAAAGTATCCAATGTACACACCCCTATTATGAAACTAATTTAAACCTTTTTATATGAAAGCTATAACCAAATAGCCTAAG
>NW_003852802.1:76837-77893 GCF_000181295.1 Otolemur garnettii
AAAAAAAAAAAAAAAAAAGAAAGTGAAACAGCTAGAGATGAAGGACTTCTATAAAGAAAATTACAAAACCCTAAGGAAAGAAATAGCAGAGGATATTAACAAATGGAAGACCATATCATGCTCACGGCTGAGAATAATCAACATTATTAAAATGTCTATACTTTCCAAAGCAATCTACAGATTCAATGCCATCCTATTAAAATACCAACATTGTACTTTTAAGACTTGGAAAAAATAATTCTTCGTTTTGTATGGAACCAGAAAACCCACACATAGCTAAGGCAGTTCTTAGTAATAAAAACAAATCTGGGGGCATCAGCCTACCAGACTTTAGGCTGTACTGCAAGGCCATAGTGGTCAAAACAGCATGGTATTGGCACAAAAATAGAGACATAGACATCTGGAACTGAATAGAAAACCAGGAAATGAAACCAACATCTTACAGCCACCTAATCTTTGATAAACCAAACAAGAACATATACTGGGGGAAAGAGTTCCTATTCAATAATGGAGAACCAGAGGGTAGGGGAATGGCAGTGGTAGTGCAGGGTACACGAGTGACCAGATCAGTCCTAGTTCAGCCCCACCGGAGTAGCTGGGGGGAAGCAGGGGACTATTTCACCATCGCCCGTTGGATGCGTGTGATGCTAGCAAGCCGATCTGTGCCCTCCCAGTGCGGGAGCCCGGAGCAAGGGACTCCCCCGCCTCTGTCCGAGGGACGTATGTGGCTCTATCAAATAGTTCTGGGCCCTCCAAAAATGGTAGACCCCTCTAGCACCACCTGCAGGGCGAGTGTGGCTCTAGCAAGCAGTTCTAGGCCTGCCCAGCTTGGGAGCCTGGAGCGGGGGAACACCTCCCCTGGCCCCCGTGGGGTGTGTGTGTCTCTCGCAAGCTGTTTTGGGTCTACCTGGATTGGAGGATTTCTCCGCCTCTTCCTGCTGGACGCCTGCAGCACGCCTGCGGCCCTAGCGAGCGGTACTGGGCCTTCCCAGAGCAGAAGCCTGCTGCCCGTGAGGTGTGCGAATCTAGCAAGCAGTTTTGGGGCCCTCCCGGCTC
>NW_003852802.1:79272-112395 GCF_000181295.1 Otolemur garnettii
TTCAGCCTCCCTCTGGACGGGAGCTTCTGTAAAAAGCTGGCTGCAGTTCGCCATCTTGGCTCCGCCCCCCCTAATATCTGTATTAATCCTGCCTCTTTGTTTTATGTAACTCTGACCCTTTGCGCTCCTGGGTTCTTGCATTCCCCTGGAAACTGCCCTGCTCTCCAGAATTCTAGCCAAAAATCAGGCATTTCATATGCAAACTAACCAATCAAGAGTGCCCTCTCCACCTCCTCTGTTCGGCTCTTTCAATCTGGGCCAATTTCTCTTGCCCCAATCACTCCAAAGCCAAGTATCAGATGTCTGGACAACCCCCACACTTCAGACCCACTGACGTTATTCAAACTAACCAATCCAAAACCTGCTTATCCTGATTCACTCATTCCTTCCCACAAAAGCCACAATAAAGGTGTTACTTTATGTTGTAACCTATTCCATCTGCCTGCTGACCCACCCTGGCAGTTTCCCTCATGGAAACTGTAAATAGCAAATTTGGTTTTTTTGCTTGTTTGTTTCAGAGACAGAGTCTCATTATGTTGCCCTAGGAAGAGTGCTGTGGCATCACAGCTCACAGCAGCCTCAAACTCCTGGGCTTAAGCAAGTCTCTTGCCTTAGCCTCCCAAGTAGCTGGGACTACAGGTGCCCACTGCAATGCCTGGCTATTTTTTTTTTTTTTTTGCAGTTGTCATTGTTGTTTAGCTGGCCGAGGCCAGGTTCTAATCTGCCGGCCTCAGTGTATGTTGCTGGCACCATAACCACTGTGCTATGGGCACTGAGCCCAAATTTGGGATTTTTGATGAGACAGAGTCTCTATTGCCCAGACTAGAGTGTCATGGCCTCAGCCTAGCTCACAGCCACCTCAAACATGTGGGTTCTAGTGGTCCTCCTGCCTCAGGCTCCTGAGTAGATGGAACTACAGGTATGTGCCACATGCCTAGCTGGCTTTTCTATTTTAGTAAAGATGGTGGGGGGGGGGCTAGGGTATGGGTGTGCCTCACTATTGCTGAGGCTTATCTCCCACTCCTGAGCTCAGGGGATTCACCTGCCTTGGCCTATCAGAGGATGCAAATATTTCAGTCATTCTTGGAAAATTCCTTGAACTCCAGATAAAAAATAACCTTTTCTGGGGCTTTGAAGAGTGTTGAACCCACATGCCCCTAGGACACATGCAGATTATGTGAGGACTTTTTTGGTTCTCTGCTACGGCAGATATCACAAAAATTGTGCATGGACCTTTTTTTTGTTGTTGTTCATCAATGTTTATTAGTGTTTGTGTATTTAATGTATGCCCCAACTTAACTCTTCTTCTAATGTGGCCCAGAGAAGCCAAAAGGTTGGACACCCCTGAAACTGAGATCAGGAATGTTGAAACTTTCCAGATAGGGTGATATTTCCAACCTCTGAGGGAGAGCTCTGGTGATTGTCATAAATAACCAGAGCTATTGAGTACACTACTGGACACAATGCCTAACCTGATGTAAGAGAGGATGTTCAGTGGCACAACTACCTTTAAAAACAAGTCTATTCTAGAGAAGGAAGTAAAACATAATGAAAGTAGAACTGAGAATTGTGTTACGTTCCTGTAGGTTCATGAAATCAATGTCTGATCTTTGTACTTGGGGTCTGGGTTTATACCATCGCAGGGCAGCAGTAGGTGTAAACCACATTCTTCAATTCTCTTTCAAATCCGTGACAGGAAAGTAAAGAAAGTGTTGTTGAATACCTTTGCCACAGATACAAAGAAATTTTCTTAAGCAGGAACTTAGTGTGGAGAAAAGAACCCCACTCTTTTGTAACAGTTTGAAACACAAGAAGAATAACAATGATAAACCTTTCCAGCTACTACCCACCCTTATTAGGAACATGCCTAAGCTTAAAGATGGTCTGGACATCAGAGGGCAAAACCCACTGTGATGTCATCAACTGTGACCCTGTTAGTAACTTCATGCTATAATGTGCTGGGATCCAGGCTTGTGGTCAAAGACACTAATTGACCTTTTGTGTTCACTTAAGCTATTGTTCCTGAAGTTAATGAAACAGGTAACTTGTTAGAGTTCTCTGCTGGGGAAGTGTGGTTTGGGCAGGCTGTCGTGATATCACTAGCCCTGGTCTCTTTCCTGTGGTCCCACCTCCAGGAATAGTCTTTTTGCTGACAGAAGGGACTAGGGGGACCAGCCAACAAGCCCCAGGAAATGATGCAGAGTGCTGGAATATTGGATCGCCAGCACTCACATGCTGCTCTCACAGCAATGGTAAAGCTTTTTTTTTTTTTTTTGGCATGATGATTATATTTTATGTATATATAGAAATTAGTTGTGGTCAACAGGCAGCAACTGGGATGGGCAATGGCAAGATGCATGCTTTATTTAAGAAAATGGACATAATCTCAGCACAGAGCAACCCCCAGAAATTCCTTTTTAAATGTCAAATAAAATTATATGCCTATTATTTTACATTTGTAAAGTAGGAATTTTAGTATGTATGTTATTTGATTGTGTAGATGTATTTGGAAATCATCAGTAATGCTGATTTTTATCTTGACAATCTACCACAAAAATTGCTGCTATCCTTGTCTATTATAAAAAATCAATGAACTAAAACTTAGCATAACATAAAAAAATTAGTAAACCTTAAAACAAAGACCAAATGCAACTTGTCAGAAATCCTTTAATGTTCTTTATTTTCACACATTAAAAAATGAAACACATGATAGTAATGGACTTTCAAAGCAGATTACACATGAGTCCATTCAGACTTGCTTTCAAAGTGCTGCCACCATTACAAGTGCTGCCTGGGATGACAGCTGTTAATCAGGCAGTCAATGTATTGATTTCAATGTGGTAGCATGCAGCCCTCAGTGTGGAAGTTTCAGTTTCCCCTCTGTTCTTATGTTAGGTTAAATGGTGTTGGTGTTCATATTTACAGACTTGAAAGGTATCAATCCTCAGCAGTTCTGATGTTAATCTGAGACCACATGATGGGAATCTTGGTCTCAGTTTTAAAAAGGGAGGTCTAAATGGTGGCAGATTGGCTGCTATGAACTTGAGTTGTTTTCATTCTTTCCATGATGAACTATTTGTGGTGGGTCACACAGTCAGATCCTTCTAGAAAGGTTAAGCCAAGTAGCTGTAGGTGTCCTTTTCACCATCCACTCGCTCCAAATATTCTTTCTCAATTAGAATGTCAATGCATTTCTTGATCATTGGGACCCGCGGTTTGAATCTGGAGGACAGCTGAGTGAGGACTTCTCCAAGTAACTGCTGGTGTTTCAGAACTTTCCGCATTTTCATGATCCTCACGATGGCCGCCTGAATCAGTAGTTTGCGGTCTTCCTCAATAATTTTGTGTGTCGTTTCTTGTTCCTGCTTCTGTTCAGTTTTCATTGGTACATTGATGTTAACCCTTAATTTCTTATTTTTATAAGCAAGATATAATTTTATTAAGGTATCTGGCTTCAGTTCCAACTCATTGACATTTTCATTCTCCATGACCAACAACTTTGACTTCAATAAAATATGTAGGACTTGTACTAAAATGTCCATTTTAATTTGTGTGCTGTCAGTCAATTGCTGCACAGTGTAGGCATCTTGCGTGTTATACTGAAATAGGATTGCCATCTGCAATGTAGAGGCCTGCAAAGTATACCTGTTTTTGAAGCAATTAGTTACCAACTCTCCTTTAGACAACTGATACAACCAGGTCAGCTTTCTGCCACTGTGACGACTGGCATAGAAGGCTGTGAACCTCTGGTAACTACGTTCCAGCTCCGATGGCAAGGAAAATGTACAGGACTGCTGGAAGGGCCAGGATCCAGAGCTGAGAACCTGAATACTGAAGTCCAAGTCTAGTGGTTCTGAATTTGTCAGGTGCTTTTTGAATTGCTCATTCAAATCTTTGCTTACACCAATGTCTTGAAACATCCGCTGAAGTTTAGAGGTATACTCAAAACCACAAGCTTGCTTCAACTTGGATATCATGCTTGCTTCAGCATCATCACTCGCGCTGTTGTGATGTACCAGCCTCTTGGCCAGCATCTTTGCATAGAACTTATGAAACACATCCTTGTCATCTATGTACTTGAAGACAATCATTACTTGATTGAGTGTGTCTTCCAGCTCTGCCTCTTCTGGGTTCTTGGAACTTTTTTTCAACAAGGAGTCACAGTACCGAGCTAGCAGCTCAGGGGACTTGCTGGATGACTGGGCTACCCTGGTAATTGCATTGTTGTTTATGAAGCGCCCACAAGCCTTATCAAGAGCAGCCACAAAGCCAGCATCATTATCAAATGCAGATGTTACCAGGGCATTGTATTTTTTGTGAACATCCAGCACCATCTGTACATACATTTTGGGGTCATTTAAAGCAGCTTCTCCACACTTGTCAATGGCTGAAAGACCCTGATTATGAATGTGTGCCTCCAGCAGTTTTTTCAATTCTCCTAGGCCATCCTGGATTCTAGACACAAGATTATACATGCGTCCCAAGTCTTCAGTTTTGTGAGCATCTAATAAATTCTGAAATTCTGTGTGAAACAGTTCCAGGTGTTTTTCTATGAGGACTTGCTCACACTTCTTTGCTAATTCATCCTGTGTGCTTTCATGAAGATAAACCTGAACTCTTCGTTTTTCCTCAAGCAGACGAGCCTCTGCCTTTTTCATATATTCGATAACTGGGTTCTGCTGCAAGAATTCAATGCTCTCTCTGGTATAAAATCTCTCCGTATCAGCCAAAAATTGAGATTCAAAGGACTCTTTATACAATGTTAATATAGGGCCCTTTGCAAATGCATCATCTTCGTTCAGCCCCAGTTCCACATATGACTGTACAACTCCACTAATCAGCCTTGTATTAATAGTTTCACCATTTCTTTCCTTTTCAGTAAGTTTTAAAACAGCATTTGTTACCTGTTTATTCAATGGACTGAAAAGAGAATCTCTCCAATTCACCAATGCCAAGGAATAAATTTCATATACTCCTTTTCGCCCTTCATCACATTCACGGCGAACCCAATGTCTACTGAGGTAGGCACAAATTCCATTCAGCACTTTGCTTGAAAATCGATAATCTTCCCACTGTTGAGTGTAGAACTTTAGTACACTCTCATCCATCAAATCTTCTCCATCCTTGAGAAGATCTGTCAAGTAATTTTTCAAAAATTCCTTAAGCCGTTTGTACAATTCCAGGCCAACAAACTGAGCTCCTCCAGGTGTCTGCTCATTTTGGGATTTAGAGGGAGGGACCTCAGCTTCTTGTACTTGGTCTGACTCTTGTACACTAGTACAGTAGTTATAAACATGAGTGTAGAGCTCCATGTATCTGGACCTCACCATGTTCTGTCGGGTGTACACCTGCTGTATGCCAGCTCTGAGGTCATCCCAGATCTGGTCCAGGCTGATCTGTTTCAGGCCATGTGAGTTCTGGCTCGTGGTTGACGACATTGTGAAGGATGTTCTAAAGTCGTCCAGCACAGCAATCCTTATTCAAAATACAGCCAGTTCTCCATTAGATGTGCTGGGGGACTGGGTCTACACCATCATAGGGCAGCAGTAAATGTAAGCCACACTCTTCAATTTTCTTACAAATCCATGACCCCCAAAAAAACAAAAGAAAGTGTTGTTGAATACCTTTGCAACAGATACAAAGCAACTTTACTAAGTAGGAATTTAGTGTGGAGAAAAGAACCCCACTGCTTTCAACAGTTTAAAACAGAACAAGAACAACAATAAACCTTTCCAGACACCACACATGCTTACCAGGAATAAGTCTAAGCTTGAAGATGGTCTGGACATCACAGGGCAACACCCATTGCTATGTCATCAACTGTGACTGTTTAGTGACTGACTTCCATTACCTCACTTAGTTATTTTTTGTGGTAAAACATTTATCGTCTACTCTTAGTTGTTTTGTAAAGTACTCTGCTTATCAGTTTTCATCAGTATTTGTGGAATTAATGTGTGGTCCAACATAACTCTTCGAAGAAGAAGTGTAGCCTTAGTGAAGCCAAATGTTTGAACACCCCTGGAACTGAGGTCAGGAATGTTGAAACTTTCCAGATAGACTGATCTTTCCAGTCTCTGAGGGAGAACTCTTATGATCATCAGAAATAACCAGAGCTATTGAGTACACTACTGGACACAGTGCCTAACCGGATACTAAGAGAGGAAGTTCAGCGTATCAACTGCTTTTTAAAACAAGCATATTCTACAGAAGGGAGTAAAATACAATAAAAGAAGAACATAGGATTGTGTTACATACCTGTTAGGTGCATGAAATCAGTGTCTGATCTTTGTGCTTAGGGACTGCACCATCACAGGGCAGCAGTAGGTGTACATTACACTCTTCAATTTTCTTACAAATCCATGACCCCAAAACAAAAGAAAGTGTTATTGAATACCTTTGCCACAGATACAAAGAGACTTTTCTAAGTAGGAATTTAGTGTGGAGAAAAGAACTCCACTCTTTTGTAACAGTTTGAAACACAAGAAGAACAATAACAATAAACCCTTCCAGCCACTACACATGCTTACCAGGGATTTATAAGCCTAAGCTTGAAGATGGTCTGAACATCACTGGGCAACACCAGTGATGAATTGATCCTCCCACCAACCCTTCCAGCCGCTACACATGCTTACCAGAAATAAGCCTAAGCTTGAAGATGGTCTGAACATTACTGGGCAACACCCATTGTGATGTCATCCACTGTGACCATGTAGTGACTTCATCCTGTAATGTGCTGGGATCCCAGCTTAAGGTCAAAGATACTAAGTGGCCTTTTGTTCTCACTTAAGCTTTTGTCCCTGAAATTATTGGAACAGGTAAATGGTTATCCTTACATCCACAGAGAGATAAATGTTCTCTCACTTGTAGCTTACTGATTCTAATGACAGTTGAGTTTTCAGCATTAGGTTCATACAACAGTTGGGATTTTGTACAGCACTGTGACTCGAGCAGCAACACAGCTTACAAAACCGGATGGAGCCACTTGAGTGGGGTGCTATTGCAAGGACCTGTTTTTACACATATCCCAAAAGATTCATTTTAGAGAGGCTTACAAATTTACTATGCCTGGCTATAGCCTCAAAATGTTCAAAGCATCACAGGTCTTAAACCATGTCTGGTTTGCTTGAACCATCAACATAATTCTTGTCTTTTAGATGATAAAAATGTTTTTTGTTTGTTTGTTCATCTATGTGTGTGTGTGTGTCTATCTGTCTGTCTGTCTGTCTGTCTGTGTATATTTTTTGAAATACAGTGTCTCTTTGTTGCCCAGGCTTTCCATGGCCTCAGCCTAGCTGACAGCAACCTCAAACTGCTGGGTTCAAGCAATCCTCATGCCTCAACCTCCCAAGTAGCTAGGATTACAGGTGCTTGGCTAGATTTTCTATTTTTTAGTAGAGACAGGGTATGCCTCTTGGTCAGTCTGGTCTTAGCATCTCTAAGGTCTAGCATTACACTTGCCTCAGCCTCCCAGAATGCTAGGATCATAGGTCTGAGCCACCAAGCTGAGTCATTTTGACTTTCTTTGTTTCCCACCCTCCCTCCCTCCCTTCGTTCCTTCCTTCCCCCCATTTTACCTCTGTTTCTGTCTCTCTTTTCTTTTCTTTGTTTCTTCCCTTTCTTTCCTCCCTTTCTTCTACACATTCAGGGAAACATCTCTAGTACCAAATGAGCAAATTATAGAAGTGATCCCTAAAAGTATAGTTTTGAACTGTATAAATGGGAGAATTGTAGAGTGTATGAATTATACCTTAATAAAGCTGTCATTTTTAAAAAATGTATGGGCTGTTATCTATTATGAAAGTAGAGAAAAATCCTCAACAAATCATAAGCCTGGCTGAGGACTATAGCTCACATATGTAATTCTAGCACTTTAAGAGGCCAAAGCAGGAGGATCACTTGAGGTCAGGGGTTTCAGATTAGCCTGAACAACATAGTGAGACCCCATTTGTATAAAAAATGCAAAATTTAGCCAGTTATGGTGGCATGTGCCTATAGTTCCAGCTGCTGAGGAAGATGAAGGTAGGAGGATCAATTCAGATAAGCAGCTTGTGATTCCGCGAACTATGATAATACCACTATACACTAGCTGGGGCAAAAGGGGAAACACAATCTCAAATATTCAAAAGATATACTGTATATGTGTGGAAAATTCCCAGGAGCATACAAAATATTTTATGCATGTTCATCAAGTAGGATTTTTACCAGGAATATGAGTCTAGCTCCATGTGGGAAAATCAACTACTAGAATACACTATATTAATAGAATAAATAACAAAGACCACATGTTCAGCTCAACACAGAAAAGGCATTTGATAGATGTCACACATCTTCAAGATGAAAATCATTTAGAAAACTAAGATTAGAAGGGAACTCCTTCAGTAGGATAAAGTGCATCTACAGGTGATTGGATAGATATAATGTGCTGTATTCATATGAATGAATATTTTTTAACATTAAAAATGAATGAAGTGCATATTTATGTTATCATGTGAATGAACATTAAAAACATTATGATAAGGATAAAAAGCCAGTTACAAAAGACCACATATAGTATGATTTCACTTTATAAGAAAACATCAAGAGTAGGCCAACTGGTTTCTAGGGCTAGAGGGGAGGTGGGGAAGGGTGGTGTGGAAAATGAAAGTGACTACTAGTGGGTACTGACTTTCTTCGGGTGGAGGGAGAAGGAAAAGTTCTAAAATTAGATGGTGGTTTTAGCTGCATTATTTTGTGAATATGCTAAGAAACAAAGAATTGTACCCTTTAAAAGGGTGAACTACCTATCTCAATAAAGGTATTTTAAGATATTTTTCCAAAAGCTTAGGTACTCAAAATGCTCACAGCATAATAAGTATCCAGGTAGTGAGAGTCCCTAAGGAGACAGTTAACCCTATCTCCCTGCTCACACTCAGGCTACCATGAATTGATATGAAGGGCACATTGTTCCATAGTATTGAAGCTATGACTTTTTTTTCTTTGAGACAGAGTCTCACTCCTTCACTCTCAGTAGAGCACCCTGGCATCATCATAGCTCATAGCAACCTGAAACTCAAGCGATCCTATTGCTGGCTCAGTGCTGTAGCTCAGCGACTAGGGCTCCAGCCACATATACCAGAGCCAGCAGGTTCGAATCCAGCATGGGCCTGCCAAATAATAATGACAACTACAACAAAAATAGCCGAGTGTTGTGGTGGGCACCTGTAGTCCCAGCTCCTTGGGAGGCTGAGACAGGAGAATCACTTAAGCCTAAGAGTTTGAGGTTGCTATGAGCTGTGATGCCATGGCACTCTACCAAGGGTGACATAGTGAGACTCAAAATAGAAATAGATCCTATTATTTCAGCCTTTTCAGTAGCTGGGACTACAGGTGCCCCCCACAATGCCTACTTATCTGCCTCAGCCTCCCAGAGTGTTTAGGATTACAGGTGTGAGCCACTGCTCCTTGAAGTTGTGATAATTTTTAAACCATTGCTTCGGGCCAAACAGGGTGGTTCATGCCTGTAATCCCAGTACTCTGGGAGGCCCAGGCATGTGGATTGCCTGAGTTCAGGTGTTCAAGACCAGCATGAGCAAGAATTAGAACACCATCTATAAAGAATAAAAAATAGCTAGATGTTGTACAGGCGTTTGTAGTCCCAGCATATACCAAATGTACTCATTGCAAGGCTGAAGGCAGCAGAGGAACTAGTACATGCCCACACAAGATAAAAACTCAATTCAATTGAAGTTGGGGGGTGGGGGAGGAGGGGATAAGGGAGGAGGATTGGTGTGCCCTCATGTAATTGGTACACTGTAAGGGTATGGCACATCTCCTGGGTGCAGGGCACAACTACAGTAGGGACTTTACCTAACAAGTGTAAACATTGTAAACCTAATAGTTTGTACCCTCATATTAATCAGAAATAAAAAATTTTAGATGTGTAATATATATTTGTAGAATATGATGAAAAATAATAATAAAGTCACCCAGACTATTTCAGAATAATAAAGTGTTTAATAGGTCAAGTCCATTGTCTATGTATACTTAAAAAAAAAATTTGTAAGAACTCTGCACATTTATAGATGTTTCAATAAAAGTATTTAGAGTATAAGAAAAAGAAAACATTTACTTTTAGTTACGGGCCTTCCACTGATTACCTGGAACCTTATAAGTGATATCTAAGTCTCTTTGACTAGATACCCAGATATTTACTTGTGGTCTGGTGTCATTTTACTAATTGCTAGTTTAGAAGGTTCAAGTGCCTTTTGTTTTTGAGCTAAATTAGAGAAATAGGGAATTTAATTAATGGTATTCTCTATAAGTTGACTCTAATCTTGGTTTGTTAGCATGATGATGTAATGGCAAAGGATATCCTGACTTTATTAGAAACTAGCTCTGGGTCTTTTACACTTGTGTAAGGTAAAATAAGCCAAACACAGATGACTGAACTTTTATAAGATACTCAGAAATGGAAAATTCATCAAGACAGAAAGAAGGATAATGGTTACCAAAGGAGAGAAGAGGAGGAGGAAAGAGTTTTTGTTCAATGGCTACAGAGTTCTGCTCAGGATGGTGAACAAGTTCTTAAAATGGAGAGTGGTAATAGCTCCACAACACTTTGAAAGTACATAATGTCCCTGAATTAATGCTTAAAAATGGTTTAAATGATAAATTGTGTTATGTCTATTTTACCATAATGAAAACATATTGTTTGATGATCATCAATCAAAATATTCAGAAAAAAGCCACTTCAACACACCATATCAAAAAATAATTGGAGGGCCAGGCATTGTGGCTCATGCTTGTAATTCTAGAATTCTGGGAGATCAAGCCTGGAGGATTACTTGAGGCCAAGGTTTCTAGACAAGCCTGAATAAAAGTGGGACCACTTCTCTCCAAAAAGCAGAAAAATCAGCTGTGTATGGTGGCATGTGCCTATACTCCCAGCTACTTGAGCCCAGGAGTTTGAGGTTGATGTAAGCTGTATGATGCCAGTGCACTATAGCCTGGGTGACATGGTGACTCTATCTCACAACAAACAACAACAACAAAAACAATAAAGTTGTTGTTACCACAGACTGTTATCATCTATTCCACACAAACTAAAAGTTTATAACTCAGTTGAAACACAATTCTCTATGAACAACAATATTAATAACACATAAGTATCAATAATAAGAAAACACTTGTTATAAATAAGAATGCTATACCAATTAAAGTTAGAAATGGTAAAAGAATCAAAGTTACTTTTAATTCAGGGGATATATTTTCCTATATTATTGTAGTGGAATTATTGGTGGCCTCTAAAAGGATATGCCCGTGTCTTATTCCCTAGAACATGTGAATATTATTTTATATGGCCAAAGATATGATGTGGTAAGGATTTTTGTTTTAGGAGCTATAGCTTTATTTTTAATCATCCCTACCTGGAAACAACCAAAATATCCTTCAATATTTACATGGTTAGCTTTCGGCTTTCTGCTCGAGGCCAAGGTGCAACTTTCTTCGGTCATCCCGAATCTATCTCCACCATGCCACCTAAGTTTGACCCCAATGAGATCACAGTTGTGTACCTGAGGTGCACTGATGGCGAAATCAATGCCATGTCTTCCCTGGCCCCTAAGATCGACCTCCTGGGTTTGTCTCCAAAAAAGGTTGGTAATGACATTGCCCAGGCAACTGATAACTGGAAGGGTCTGAAGATTACAGTGAAACTGACTATTCAGAACAGACAGGCCCAGATTGAAGTGGTACCTTCTGCCTCTGCCCTCATCATCAAAGCCCTCAAGAAACTGCCGAGAGACAGAAAGAAACAGAAAAACAAACACAACGGAAATATAACTTTCAATGAGATTGTCAACATTGCCAGATAGATGTGGCACCAATTTTTAGCGAGAGAACTCTCTGGAACCATTAAAGAGATCCTGGGGATGGCCCAGTCCATGGGCTGCAATGTTTTTTTTTTTTTATTTTCAGTCACGTTTATTCTTTTAACAGAATTTTTTTTATTAAATGATAGCTGTGTACATTAATGCAATCATGGGGTACAGTGGAGTGTTTTCATATAAAATTTGAAATATTTTCATCAAACTGGTTAACATAGACTTTATGACATTTACTTAGTTATTGTGTTAAGACATTTATACTCTACTTTTAGAAAGATTCACTTGTACCCTTGTAAGACAAACCGTAGAGGTGATCTTTCCAATCACCCTCCCTCCACCCATCACCATTCTCCCTCCCCTCCCCCTCCCCCTCTTCATATTCTTGGGCTATAATTAGGTTATAGCTTTCATATGAGAACTATAAATTAGTTTCATAATAGGGATGTGTACATTGGATACTTTTTCTTCCATTCTTGTGTTACTTTGCTAAGAAGAACATTTTCCAGTTCCATTCATGTAAACATGATGTATGGAACAGAATAGAAAGCCAACAGATGAATCCAGCTACCTACCGTTACCTCATCTTTGACAAACTAATTAAAAACATTGAGTGGGGAAAAGATTCCCTATTTAACAAATGGTGCTGGGCGAACTGGCTGGCAACCTGTAGAAGACTGAAACTGGATCCACACCTTTCACCATTAACTAAGATAGATTCTCACTGGGTTAAAGATTTAAACTTAAGACATAAAACCATAAAAATACTAGAAGAAAGTGTAGGGAAAACACTTGAAGAAATTGGCCTGGGTGAATATTTTATGAGGCGGACCCCACGGGCAATTGAAGCAACATCAAAAATACACAATTGGGACCTGATCAAACTAAAGCGCTTCTGCACAGCCAAGAACACAGTAAGTAAAGCATGAAGACAGCCCTCAGAGTGGGAGAAAATATTTGCAGGTTATATCTCTGAAAAAGGTTTAATAACCAGAATCCATAGAGAACGCAAACGCATTAGCAAATAAACAAACAAACAAACAAAAAAAAAAAAAACATGTGATCCTATCACAGGGTGGGCAAAGGACTTGAAGAGGAATTTCACCAAAGAAGATCAGCACACGGCCTACAGATATATGAAAAAGTGCTCACCATCCTTAATCATTAGAGAAATGCAAATCAAAACTACTTTGAGATATCACCTAACTCCAGTAAGATTAGCCCATATCACAAAATCCCAAAACCAGAGATGCTGGCATGGATGTGGAGAAAGGGAGTTTAGTACTGCTTGTACGAATGCAAACTAATACGTTCCTTTTGGAAAGACGTCTGGAGAACACTTAGAGAACTAGAAATTGATCTGCTATTCGATACTACAATTCCTTTATTAGGTATATACACAGAAGTCCAAAAATCACATTACAATAAAGATATATATATATATATATATATAGAGAGAGAGAGAGAGAGAGATAGATAGATAGATATAGTTAAACAATGTGGTACATTAATATCTTGGACTGTGAGGGTCAAGATGGCCAAGTAGAAGAGGCTTTCACCAAAGGCTCCTGTCCAGAAAGAGAGAAATTGGAGTGAAATGGACTTGGAGAAGCTGAAGGTGGGGAGTTGAGCACAGGGAGACAGAAGTGAGGTGTACATCATCCCCCTTGAGAGAAGCTGAGCGGCTAAAAGGAAGAAAGATAAAAAAGATCAGGGATAGAGATTAGTTGGAGGGCACCTATTGCCAAGGAGACAGGAGATCTCTTCCCCAACCAGGAGGGCAGGCTTATCCCAAGTGAGCAGGTTACAAAGGACCTCTTATCTCACCCAATGGGAGAGAGTTGTGAGGTCCCAGTACTCTTACACCACAGAAGGTTCCACCTCAGAGCACAGACCCCATTCTACTTGGCAGAAAGGTGAACAAATAATCTCTCTCTCCAATCCACCTGGCAAACTGCCCACTACAGACACTGGAGAGTTTGGAGAGTTAACTGAGAGGCTGGAGTATCGTGTGAGCCGCTGGGGTGCTAAACAGAAACAGTGGCACTGCAGTTCTGACTTTGGCGGGAAGAGAGATGAACTCTCCTGACCCCCCCCATCCACTAGAAAAGACCATTTTCCAGCCTCCCAGAACTTTCAAGCAGATGTGCCCAGTGGCCAACCCTCAGAACTTGTTTGAGTGAGTGTTGCTTGTGCTATCTGTGAGAGTTTGACAGGAACTCTCACCAAGAGCTGTCTGGGATTCTTGTTCTCTACTATCTCGCCTGTGGCTCCAAGACTTGTTTGACTTTTTTTGAGCAGTGGTGTGTGTGTCGGGGGGGGTTAGTTTGCAGCAGTGAGAGGTCAATTTAGTGGGTCTGTTTGTAGATTCCCCTCCTCCAGTTATTGCTTGTGAGGGGTGTGGCTGTAGATGTGTGTATCTTTGCCAAGCAGTGAGTCCAGTGAAATACTGAGACTCATTAGAATTGAGTATAGAGCAGGCTGGCATTAAGACAAAGCCAGGTTGTGCTATCTTAGGAAGCAGGCCTTCAGAGACTCTGCCTACAGCTCTGAAAGGTACCTTTCCAAGGCAGCAGGGAAAAGGCCACAATCAGAAGCTCCAGCTCATTAGAGAAGGGATGGTTAGCTCCAGTTGCAGTGACCTCCTCATCCAATCTCATTTTATATTGCAAAAGAGGATGCTACAGTGTTTCCTAAGGACACCAAATTAGATTATCTCTCAATAAGTATTCAGGGACATCCTATCATTTCAACAAAAGAAGTATAATTCATGTGTTCTTTTAAAAGCTGAAAACACTCATGGGGAGGAGCCAGCAGAACTCTAGTAGCAAGAAAAATCAGAGTAGATCAACTCCCCCGCAAGATTACGAAGGAGATACAACAGAAAATACCATGCACAGAGAAATTGCTGAAATGTCAGAAATAGAATTCAAAATGTTGACAGCAAATAAAATGATTGGAATTGAGGAGAAGATGGAAATAGGAATCTGAAAAATAGTTCAAAAGTTGTCTAAAGAAATTAATGAATTCAAAGGCAAAGTCACCAAGGATTTGGATGTAATAAGGAAAGATATAGCAAAACTTAAGGAACCAAAAGAGGCATTTGAGAAACTTCAAAACAAACTAGAGACTCTCAGTAATAGAGTAGAACATAGAAAAGAAAAATTGCAGAAATTGAAGACAACACTTTTTAACTATCCCAAACATTCAGAGGGACGGAGGAAAGGTGAAAAAATCCAGAATATTTTCTGAGAGATTTATAGAATCATGCCAAAAGATAAAAGATCCAAATTATAGGGATTCTTCAAAGAGAAGAGGAGCTCCTAATGGCACTGTGGCTCTACTTCAAGACACTATGGTAGAGAATTTTCCAAGTATTGCAATAGAAATTCAGATAGTAGATTGTTTCAGAACCCCAGCACCACTCACCCCAAACAAAGCCTCTCCTAGACACAGTATAATTAACTTTGCCAAAGGTAATATGAAGGAGAAAACCCTGCAAGAAGCCAGGTATAAGAAAAGTCTCACTCACAAAGAGGAAAAATATCAAGATGACCATAAGCTCATACAGCTGAACTTTTTCAAGCCAGCTTCCTAAACAAAACAAATTTCAGCCTAGGATCCTGTATCACAAAGCTAAGTTTCATTTGTGATGGACAAATCAAATATTTTACTAACATTCAATTGTTGAGAAAATTTGCCACAACTAGACCTGCTCTATAGAAAGTAAGGGGAACCATTCTTCATAAGAACAGCATAATGGTCCATCACCAAGTTAAACACAACTTGAAATTAAGTAACAAAACCTAGCTTTCACAATGATGAAAGGGATAGAAATAAGCTCTGGATCTCTGACAAGTGAGATGACTGAAACTCCACCATAGCTATCAATTCTGTCAATGAATGTGAACGGCTTGAATCCCACTCTAAAAAGGCACAGGGTAGCTGACTAGGTACAAAAGCTTAGGCCAAATATCTGTTGCATCTAAGAAACACACATAACCTCAAAGGATAAAAGAAGACTCAGGGTGAAAGGATGGACAACAATATTCCAGACAAATGAAAAGCAGAATAAAACTGGGTTTTCAAACTTATTTGCAGATATAATTGGATTTAAACCAAAAAATAAGGAAAGATAAGTATGGACACAACACACTTGTCAAGGAAAACACACAACATAAAGAGATTTCAATAATTAACATTTATGCACCCTTTCTGAACATTCCTTGATTTATAAAGAAACCCTAATGATCTGAACCATATGATAACTTCCTGCATTATAATAGTTGGAGATTTTTAACATCTGTTCCACAAAACTAGATAGATACTCCAAGCAGAAACTGAACAAAGAAATAATGGTCTTAAACAAGAACCTGGAACAAATGGACTTAACATGTATATAAGGAACATTTCATCATCACAAAACTGAATATACATTCTCTTCATCAGTGCCAGTGTCCCACCCCTGAGGCAGGGTCCTTTAATATCTGTGGACCTGGTGGATATCAACTGAAGAAAAATAAAGTTAAAAGCAGCGAGAGACAAAGAGGACATGCAGAACAGAGTTTTACAAGGTGGGAACACAGGGAACCACCACTAGCTTGTGGGGTTCCAGTGAGTGGCCCTGAGTGTTACACTCAGCTTTTTGAAGCCTATTTTATCATTTAGCTGAATGGCTAAGCTAAGGAAGGAAATAAAAACGTTAGCATTTTCTCTGACTAAGCATGTTAGTTCTTATTCTATCTATAATCATTAACATTAAGATTCCGGGCAGCATTGAGGAATCTAAAACCTGAGCCTTGTGTGGCGGAGCATCCTGTCTGTGGTCATGCACATAGATTCCTTGGAAGAGGTTAAACCCCTCTAGTTTCTCTGTGCAGCAGACACAACGGCATCAGGTCTCCTCTGAAGAATCAGTGGAAAAGAGGAATTTTCTCCTTATCTCCATCCAGAGGCATTTTCCTCCATGATTAGGGCACAAGCTCTCCTGCCCATCTTTCAGGGCTTGAGCTGTTCCCTCAATCTCTGCCCTGGTCATAATCCAAATTCCCACAATGAGCATTTGCTTCAACTGTTGATGGGGTAGGGGACAACCTGGTTAATGTTTCCTTCCAGGCCTTGCACATACTTCTATTATGGACATTGTTCTTCAGAGTGACTACAGACCCAGCAGGGTGTTTGTAAGCTGTGTTTCTTTGCTTACAGGCCAGGCGTCTAGTAAAAGCAAGAACTGCTCAGACAAGTAATTTAATTGCTAGTTTAAAAGTAAGCAAGCTAAACTTTTTATTCCACTTTGATCAGCTTGTTTCATTGTTTTTCCCCTTTTCTGGAGTTGTTTTCCTTTGCCAAGAATGGGGTTTCTCTTGGCACATCAGCCCAAGGATCAATTTTTAAAATTGATCATATCTTCAGACACAAGTCCAACTTCCACAAATGCAAAAGAATAGAATTTATTCCTAGTATCTACTCAGACGATCACAGGATAAAAGTTAAACTCAAAATCAGTAGAAATCATCATGCAAAAATAAAGTCAGGGCAACTAAATAACCTTATGCTGAATGACAGTCAGGTCAAATATGAGATTAAGTAGGAAATAATTCAATTTTATGAACAAAATGACAATGAAGCCAGAAACTATCAAAACTCGTTGATTACTGAGTCAGATGGATAGCTTGAGCTCAGGAGTTCTAGACCAGCCTGAGCAAGAAAAAGAACTCATCTCTACAAAATACCTGGACATTTTGGTGGGAGCCTCTAGTCCCAGCTACTTAAGATGATGAGGCAAGAAGATCACTTGAACCCAAGAGTTGGAGGTTGCTGTGAGTTATGACACCACATCGCTCTATGAAGTGTGAAAAAGTGAGACTCTGTCTCAAAGAAAAAAAAAAAACCCCAAAAACTGTGGGATACTATTAAGGCAGTCCTAAGAGGGAAATTCATAGCATTAGATACCTTCATTGAGAAAACATAAAGATAACAAGTTAACAACCTAATGGGGCCATCCAAGAAACTGGAAAAAGAAGAACAATCAAACCCCAAACCCAGCTGAAGAAAAGAAATAACCAAAATTAGAGAATTAAATTAAACTTAAAATAAAAGAATCATTTGGAAGATCAGCGAAACAAAAAACTAGCTCTTTGAAAAGAAGAGGTCGTGTTGGTGGGTGCCTGGAGGTGTGTGGATCATCTAATCTTAGGAGTTTGACACAAGGTTGAGCAACAAACAGACAAGCCCAGCCCCACCAATCTCTACCAAAGTAGAAAAATTGCTTATTAGGTTTTGCTTAACATGATTTAAGCCATATAACTCTTCATCATGATTGTTCGGTCTTGTTTTGACTTTTCCTTCAAGGCATCATTCTGCACTATAGGCACATAACCATGGCATAGGTGATTCCGTTGAAGACTTTAGTCTTTGTTGTTAATTTTCAAAGCATATTTGTGTGGCTTAAATCACAAGGGACCTCAAACCAGAGTTACCTACACAAAAGAATCCACAGGTAGCCTTGTGACAAAACAGAGTGGGTGTGCTCTATCAGGTGGGATACAGATAGTTGGAAACAACACCATTGAAACAAAAAAAATGAAGAGTCTCACCTGATCAGTAAGGATATTTCTAAAAGAACAAATGAGGAATCTTTCTCTAATGCAATTAAAGATTCTTGCTTTTCTGGAAAAAAGAAGGAAAATGTTTTCCAAATCTTCCTCTGATTGAGAGAAAAAAGAAAGAAACTTTACCCAAAAAGTGATATATTGGGAGCATCTATTTTTTGAAAGACATAAACAAGAAGAACAGAACAGGTTATTAGCACTACAGCTTCACAAAGAGGTAGGTAAAGAACAAATGAAGCCAAACCGGCAGAAAGCATCCCGCGATGAATATCCATTGTGGTCTACAACTTCACCTTCAGACTAATCACTAAATGGACAGAGAAAGAATTATAAAGCTAGGAACATCAAAAGGCAAATTGACACAGAGCATTCAAAACCTCTGAGAAGCTCAAAAGATGAAAACTGGCAACCTTCTTTTAAGATCCAGTTAAGGCATTCTATTAATGGAAGAAAGAGGCCAAATTCTACTAGAAATAATAGTAAGATACAATCTTGTATGGGGCCAGGGGTATAAGGTATGGGGAGGACGACTGACAGAAGGAAGGAGGGCATGAGGCAGGATCTCACCTAATGTGCACACTGTGAGGGTGTATAACAAGCCCGTTGGGTGAGGCACTCTTCTACAACAGGATCTTTACCCTGGAAGTGACAACAATGTAACCTAATAATTTATATCCTCATATTAATTTCAAATAAAAATAAATAAAATACATAATAGAAGATTTAAAAATAAAACAGGTAATTTATTAGCCCTACATCCACAGACAGAAATGTTCTCCCACCTGTGGCTTATTGATTGTAATGACAGTTGAGTTTCCTGGCCCTAGGTTCACAGAACAGTTGGGATTTTGTACAGCACTGTTATTCTAGCAGCAACACAGCTTACAAAACTGGATGGAGGCACTTAAGTGGCAGGGTACTGAAAAGACATGTGTTGACACATATCCAAAAAGATCTATGTTATGGAAGCCTACAAATTTACTATGCTTGGCTATAGCCTCAATTTGTTTAAAGCATCACAGGTTTTAAGCCATGTCTTATTTGCTTGAAATATAAAGGTAATTCTGGTTTTAAACCTGACCAGTTTGTATCTGCCAGAGGACAGCAACAGAGCATCTTCTCCATAAACATTTGGGGGACATTATTGTTCATCAGTGACTAATTTACTGGGAAAAATCAGTTGGAAACTCAGGACACTCTCTCTCTCATTCCACCTTCCATCTTCAGATTTCTACAGTTTGCCCTTCACCTCCCTTAGGCCTTTCTTCCTGTGTCACTTTCTCAAAGAGGTCTTAGCTGCACAATCTACTTGATGGTCCCAGTCCCACACCGACCCCACTCCATTTCCCTTCCCTCCTTCCCTGCTCAGCATTGTGCAGCCTGACCATCGTGATATGTATGTACCCTATTGATTTCATTTTCTTCCTTTTTTAAAAAAAAAATTTTTTTGTAGAGACAAAATCTCACTTTTTCACCCTCGGTAGAGTGCTGTGGCATCCCACAGCTCACAGTAACCTCCAACTCCTGGGCCTAGGCAATTCTCTTGCCTCAGCCTCCCAAGTAGCTGGGACTACAGGCGCCGGCTACAATACCCAGCTATTTTTTTGTGGCAGTTTGGCTGGGGCTGGGTTTGAACCTGCCATCCTCAGTATATGGGGCCCACACCCTACCCACTGAGCCACAGGCACCACCCTTGATTTCATTTTCTAAGACTCCCCTACTAGAATGTGAGGTGCATGCAAGTAGAGAATTTCTGTGTGTCTTTCATGGTGTATCAGCATTAAGAGCAAATGTGGCATTATAGTAGGTGCTCAACAAATGTTTGTGGAAGGAATTACTGCAAATCGCATTTGGTGACCAACCATAATCTGCATGCCATTCTCTGAAGTTACACTTAACACTACAGGGTACTTCTTTCAGGATTTCCTTCCACAAATTTAAATTCTGATACAAAGGGCCATTAAAATTGATATGTTACACATCCATAAATCTGACAAACAATTCTGTAATAACTTAAAACAACACTCTGGGAGGCTGAGGCCGGAGAACTGCTTGAGCTGAGGAGTTTACAACCAACCTGATAAGAGTGATACACCTCCTCTAATAAAATTAGAAAACCTAGCCGAGCATTGTTGCGTGTGCCTGTAGTTACGTCTACTTGGGAGGCTGACCCTGAAGGATTGCTGGAGCCCAAGAGTTTGAGGTTTCTGTGAGCTATGATGCCATGGCACTCTACCAAGGGTGACAGAGTGAGACTGTCTCAAAAAAAAAAAAAAAGATTTGAATGCAGTTCTCACAGACCTTAGTCACTTCTCCTACTTCCTTCTCATAAATGCATGAGGTGAGGTCAGAACCTATGTGAAAGCCTCATTGAGGGGTGAAAAAGGGAGCATAACTGACTTCTCCAAGATGTGAAAAGGAAAGGAGGATAGAAAAAGAATGAAAGCTCCCCTGTTTGTTTGAAGTACAGCTACTAAGGACAAAAGTAGTAACTGATGAGAGCAAAATAGTCAGATCTTGTGGACTGCTGGCCTTAGTTGGTCATTATTTTGTTTAAAGGGAATACATTGGAGAGTTTTTGGCAGGGGCCTGTTTGATGGAATGATTGAATGATGAATGATTGAATGATGGAAAACTCTAGAATCAAATATGTGAGTTAAGTGGGAAAAGACTAATCTCATTTTCTCTGGGTGCTCTTTAGAGACAGCACCATAGATTTCTTCCAAGTTTCTGAATGATTGTGTGTATGTGCATATATGCATTAAAAAATCCCCAAGTGGACATAGTGGCTTACACCAGTACTCCTAGCACTCTGGGATGCTGAGGTGGGAAGATTGCTTAAGGAGAGGAATTAGAGACCAGCTTAATCAAGAGTAAGGACCTCTCTCATCTAAAAATAGAAAACCTAGCCCATTAGGACACTCTGCCCAGGGCAACAGAATGTGACTCTGACTCAGAATCAATTAATCAATAAAAAAGTTGCACACTATTCATCAGCACATCAACAAGATCCTTAACCACAAAAACTTAGGAATCATTCATTTCTTTCATTTATTAAAAAGCTAAAGAAGTAAATGGTACAAAATCAGAGTGCCAACTTAGTGAGGTCATAATGAGTTTATGAGATTGACTAGCCCCTCTTACCTGGTCCCCTTCTCTCTCTCTGCTTCAATGCTTCTCACTAACAGAACATAATCATAAGGCCCTGCACATGATACAAGAAGCCAGTATCTGCTGAACCATGAACCAGCAAGCCACCTTTACTGGGAGAGTGTGTATGCCAACTATGTCATCCATGAGATTGTTAGCCAGCACAAAGATTTGAAAATAGTGCCTTATGACACCCTCATCAAATTTTGTGTCACTTTCTAAATTCTCTACAAGTGCATATTATTAAACTCACAAAGGAATACCATACTATAAATAATAAGCTATTCACCTTAGAATGTTACTATAAGCTTGCCTTGTGCTGTGGAGAAAAGACTAATATACAATAGACATTCAGAGCTGTAGTTTTCTTTTTTTGAAGGGACAAGAAATGAATTCATGCTGAATCTTCCCTAACAGTGATTTTAGTTAGGTATAAATCAAACTGCTTACCTCAAAGGTTGCATGGCAAAGTGCACTTCACAAGGGAAGTTTCACAATTGCCATCAGAGATTACAGTGGAGGATGAAAGAAAGTCTTTTCCTCTGCAGTACAACGGAACAAACAGGATCGCCCCACATTTTCCCAACTCTGAGGTTTATGAAAATATCAGGCTACCATGAGGGCCTTCAAAAGGTCTCAAGTTACCGAAATGGCACCACCTGTCTTGGCTGACTACTAAGGACTCAGAACATAACTGTGATATGGGTTGAAGCCTAATGGACATATGATTTCTACAAACCTCTACCAGTGCAAACTGAAGGAAAATATTTCTTTCTTTCTTTTTCTTTTCTTTTCTTTCTTTTTATAGTTTTGGCCAGGGCTGGGCTTGAACCCACCACTCCCGGTATATGGGGCTGGTGCCCTACTCCTTGAGCCACGAGTGCTGTCCTCTTTCTTTCTTTTTTTTTTTTTTTTTTGAGACAGTTTCTTATTCTGTCATCATTGGCAGAGTGCCATGGTGTCATAGCTCACAGTAACCTCAAACCCATGAGCTCAAGTTACCCTCTTGCCACAGCCTCCTGAGTAGGTGGAACTACAGACACCCACCACAATGCCCAGCTAGTTTTTCTATTTTAGTAGAGAAGGCGTGAGTGTGCTCAGCTTGTCTCGAACTCCTGAGCTCAGGCAATCTACCCACCTTTGCCTGCCAGAGGATGCAAATATTTAGTCAGCCTTGTCAAAAGTCATTTAGCTCTAGATAACAAAAGTACTTTTCTGGGGCTTTGCCGAGTGTCCAATCCATAGGCCCATGGGCAGATGCAGATTATATGAGAACTTTTTTGCTTATCTTTTGTGGCAGATATCACAAAAATTATGCACAGTCCTCTTTTTGCTCATCAGTTTTTTTCTTTTTAATTTGAAAAGTGAATTCATTTATTTTTCTTTTTTTGTATTTTTATTGTTTTGTTTTTGTTGATACAGAGTACTACTCTGTTCTCTGAGCAGAGTACAATGGTGTTGTAGCTCACTGCAACCTCAGACTCAGACTGTAAGCATCTTGTGGCCTCGGATTCCAGAAGCTGCTGGGATTGTAGGGTTTTTCATTTTTTTAATGAGTAGGGGTCCCACTCTCCTCAGACAACTCTCAAAGTCCTCAGCTCAAGCATTTATCCTTACCTAGCCTCCCACAGTGCTGGGATTATAGGTATCAGACACCTTGCCCATCAATTTATTTTTTAATTTAATTTTTACAAAATCATATGCATATACATTTATGTGGTACAGGATGATGATTTAAATGTGGAATGCTTAAATAAAACTGATTAACATAACCATTACCTCATTTATTGTTTTTTGCAGTAAGATATTTATAGTATACTCTTAGTTGTTTTGAAAAGTACCCTGATCATCAGTTTTAATTAGCGTTTGTGGACTGACTGTGTAGCCCAACATAACTGTTCTGCTTCCAAAGTGGCCTAGTGAAGCCAAAAGTGTAGACACCCCTGGAAGTGAGGTCAGAAATATTTGAAAATTCTAGATAGGCTGAATTTCCATCTCTGAGGGAGAGCTCTTGTGATCATCAGAAATAACCGGAGCTACTGAGTATACTACTGGACATACTGCTTCACCAGATACTAAGAGAGGAAGTTCAGTGGGACAACTACTTTTAAAAATAAGTTATTCTGGAGAAGGGAGTACAACACAATAAAAGTAGAACTGAGGATTGTGTTACATACCTGTTAGGTGCCTGAAATCAGTGTCTGATGTTTATGCTTGGGGACTGGGTCTATACCGTCACAGGGCAGCAGTAGGTTATACCACAGTCTTTGATTTTCTTACAAATTCATGACCTGAAAAGAAAAGGAAGTGGTTTTGAACACCTTTGCCACAGATACAAAGCAACTTTACTATGTAGGAATTTAGAGTGGAGAAAAGAGTACCACTCTTTTTTAGCAGTTTAAAACTCAACAAGAACAGCAAGAATAAATCCTTCCAGCCACTACACACCTTTAGCAGGAATAAGCCTAAGCTTGAAGATGATCTGGACATCACAGGGCAACACCCATTGTGATGTCATCAGTTGTGACCATGTTATAATATGCAGGGATCCAGATTTGTGGTCAAAATACTAATTGGCCTTTTCTGCTCACTTGAGCTGTTGTCCCTGAAGTTAATGGATCAGGTAAATTGTTATCCCTACATCCACACAGAGAGAAATGTTTTCCCACGTGTGGCTTATTGATTCTAATGAAAGTTGACTTTTCTGGCACTAGGATCACACAACGTTTGGACTTTGTACAGCACTGTTACTCAAGCGGCAACACAGCTGACGAAACTGGGTGGGGTCACTTAAGAGGGACACTATTGTAAAGACCTCTTTATACACATATCCAAAAAGATCCTATTTAGAAAACCATACAAATTATCATCCCTGGAAAGCTAAGCAATTATAGCTGTGTTGATGTAGCTGTAATCAACTCTGTTTATTATTTTCCTTCATATTTCTCAACAATATACTCAAACACTTATTTAGTTGTTCATGTTTACTCTTTCATGGATAATTTCAAACAAGTTAGATAGAACAATACATCAAAAATTTCATACACCCACCAAGCAGCTTCCACGATAATTAACATTTTTCCAATTATGTCTTATTTGAGGTTTTTCTGTAGTATTTCCGAGTATTAAATATATTGAAGGTATAATGTGGCTTATTCATATATGTGGGTCATTAAGACAGTACACAAAAATCAAGAAACATAAAATCCACAGGGATGAAAAGAAAGGAAGTCTTTCTAGCAACACCCATGAGCTAGGCAATTTGATACCTATACAGCAGTTTGGAACAGCCGCTGTGAACTGCGTTTCTTGGAAAGGAAATAATGGACCATAACACAGTCTGCTTCAAAGTTTTCATAGTGATTTAGGTATCCTTAGAAGTTATGTGCTTCATACACTCTATTGTATCATAGAATTTAATAGTTAAAAATAACCAAAATACTATCATTGTCTCTAACAACAATTACAATTATTTCCTAATGCCCCATGAATACATCATTGTCCAATTTCCCTGATTGTCCTAAATATGCCTGTGAAATTTGAGGCATCCACTTATTAAGATCTAAACAAGTATCATTCTTGAAATTGGTTGAAATACCTCCTGATTTTCTTTTAATCAGTAACAGCCTGTCTACTATTTCTTTCTTTTTTTTTTTTCTTAGACAAATTCTCACATTGTTGCCCTCAGTAGAGTGTCATAGTGTCATAGTTCACAGGAACATCAAACTCTTAGGTTTGGGACCTGCCTCAGCATCCCAAGTATCTGGGAGTACATGAGTCCTCCACAGCATCCAGCTATTTTTAGAGATTGGGTCTGGCTCAGGCTTAGGCTGCTGTGGAACTCCCGACCTCAGATGATCAATCCACCAAGACTGCCCACACTGTTACAATTACAGGAGAGAGCCACCATGCCTGACTGTGTGTTTAACTTTTTGTGAAGTGCCAAGCTGCTTTCTACAGTGGCTGCATCATTTTATTTTATTTTTATTTAACATGAGGTGGCACTTTTTTGCCCTCAGTAAAGTGCTGTGGCATCGTAGCTCACAGCATCCTTAGCTCTTGGGTATAAATGCTCTTGCTTCAGCTTCCCAAGTAGCTGGGAGTTGCCCACCACAGTGGGTATTTTTTGAAAGATGACATCTCGCTCTGGCTCTAGCTCAGGCTAGTCTGGAATTCCTGAGCTCAGGCAATCCACCAGCCTCAACCTCTGAGAGTGCTAGGATTACAAGTTTAAGCCACCTAACTCTGCTTGTCTGTATCATTTTACTTTCCCACCACCTATGTATGCAGTTTGCAATTTCTTCAAATCCATAACAAACACTTTCTTTTCTTTTAATGTTTAATCTAGTAGTTGAAGTAGCAATGAAGTTCAAATAGGTATGCAGTGGTATCCCCTCAGGTTTTGTGTTTTTAATGTTTGTTTGTATTTTTGACAGATTTTCACTCTGTTGCCCTAGTAGAGGGCCTTGGCATCATCATAGCTCACAGCAACTTCAAACTCCTGGAATTAAGTGAACTTCTTGCCTCAGCCTCCAGAGTGGTTGTGACGACAGGTGCCTCCATGATGCCAGCTATATTATTTTTATTATTTTTAGTAGAAATGAGGTCTTGCTCTTGCTCTGACTGGTCTCAAACTCCAGAGCTCAAGTAATACACTTAATTTGGCCTCAACCAGTGCTAGGATTATAGGCAAGAGCCACTGCACCTTACCATGATAAGCATTTTTCTAATGATTAAGGTTGTTGAGTATGTTTTCTTGTACACAGAAAGCAGAGGCCTTGCAGAATGAGAGCCCTGCATGTGTGAATCCCTCCTGGGCAATTTTGGTCCACCTTGGCAAAGCCATTTAACCTCTGTGGACCTCAGTTTCCTGGCACAATGAGTACTTAATGAATCTGTGTCTGTCTAGAGAAGGGACACAAAAAAGGCTGCGACTTGGTTCTCTGCATGGGGGAATGGACGTTACTCCCTGAAATGAAGAAGGAGAAAAAACAGGGAACAATTCAGAGAGGAGCAGCTGAGATTCATAGCCCAGGGCTTTGTCAGAGGATCCCACCTGGGAAGGAGGGGACGAAGGTCTCTTTCTTCTTCACTCTTGCTCTTGCTCTTCACTCATTCTGAAATGGGAAAGTTGTGGCAGAGCATTAAACCACCCTTCCAACCAGTCTCCCACCAATACAAAGTTTAAAATGTAATAAGGAAGCTGTCTGCCCAGAACAAAGCACTTCAGGAGCCTAATGCCCTCTTTGTCTTGCCTCTCCCCCAACAGCAAAGGGCTGTGAGAGAGGGCCTGAGCCCAAGGCTGGGAGTAGCTGGCCAGCAGATGATTACCTTGGAGGGCCTGAGCATGCGAAAGTCAGCAGTGGAGGAGCAGAATGGAGGAAGGACATTTTGAGGATTTGAAGGAGGTCAAGGGTCAGTTGAGTGCCCTACAATTGCTAGCTAAGATTTTCTTTAAACATGTTTTCAATACATACAGAGGTTCAAAAAGTGTATACACATTTTGGGAAAGCAAGTCCAAATTAAAATTGTAGTACTCAACACGTACTGATAACAATAGTTATTTTGTATATTGTATCTCTTGGAATTGCAGAAGACAAAGGTGACTTGAGTATTACAATTTTAATACAGATTTTTTCTTTCTTAAAATGTGTATAGCACTTTCTGTATTCTCTGTATATAAATAACTTCATAAAAATAGGAAACTCAGTACATGAGTACACAAGAATTTTTACTGGTGGTTACACTGGACAGGGTAGTGATTTTCAGCAGGGGAAACTTTTCAGTTCTCCCTTGAAACAATGTATTTGTGAAGATTTTTTTCCAGAAAAATAATCAATCAAGATTACATCTGTCAATGGAAATAAAAAGGCTCCACAACTATACCTCCATAGTTAACCATTTACTATCCAAATATCCCACAGGTACCCATGGGCTTATAGTGCTCACTAGAGTTTTTTTTTATTGTTGTTTATTTGTTTTTGTGAGACAGTGTCTAGCTCTGTCACCCAGGCTTGAGTGCACTGGTAGGATCACAGCACACTGTAGCCTAGAATTTCTGGACCTAGAACCCCTGGGCTCAACTAATCTGATTCTCCTGCCTCAGCATCCCAATGTGCTAGACTATTCTTTTAAAGCCATTTTTATTTGCATTTCTTTGTCCTTAGGCACCAAGGTTCTGGGATGATACAATCCTGTATTTAACATTCTTCATCTAAATCTCTGAGTGGTGGCATCATGGGCTATCTGCCTTTTCCCTTCTATCTTACACAAGATTCCTTAGGTGAATATCATTTCGCAAGAGGAGTGTGTACCTTTTTTCCAAAGAAGGAAGATATAAATGAGTACACTGGTTGGGCAGGGGTTACCTGGAAGTTTCTGCTGTTCCTTGGGACCTAGCACATCCCCACATACCTAGGTGGCATAGGAGCCAACTGAAGCAGCTTTAAAAGGCTAAAAAAGGGGTGCTGACCCCCAGCAGTTCTTTGGCAGAAAGTAAGAGGTGTCAGGGCACTGGCAGTGTCTCATCTTAGGAAGCTGAGGAGGGAATAATTAGGGTATATGAATGAAGTCCACACTTTAGGCCTGGCATGGTGGCTCATACCTGTAATCCTAGAACTCTGAGAGATCAAGGTAAAAGGATCCCTTGAGTTTGTGAGTTTCACACCAGCATGTGCAAGAGTGAGTGTAAGAGATAAGCACTCCTTGCTCAGACATGGCAGTTTGCTTCAATGTGCTCCCCCAGGAGATTGATTCTGAGAAAGATTTCTTTGAAGATCAAGCTTCTGTACCTGCCTATAGATATGCAGAAATATGCAGAAAGACTCTCTTGTTAGAAATTCTGGAGAATCAGCCAGGATGTAGCTGGGGGCTAGTATGCCTGTCTTTGGGCGTTGGGTTCTGTTCTCTGTCTTCTCCCTTCATTAATTTTATAATCTCTAGTTTCAGTTTGGGCTGGCAAGTACAGACAGTCAGTCTGCTTTATATTTTTACTCTAAACAAAATCAATTGTATATGTGTTCCTCAGTCTTCACACTGAATTGTAATCTTAATGGTAACTTCCTAATGTTACTTCACTTCTTTGTATCTGTGTTAAATTCTTACTGAATGTTTGAAAGTATATAAGATAATCAGTAAAGTTAAGCCAGGTCTCCGACCAGAGCAAGTCTCGACCTTCCTTCAAATCAATCATCCTGTCTGTGGTTTCTTCTCCCTGCAACTCTGATCAGAGGCTCCAAAGAACACTTTCAAGTGAGACCCCATCTATAGTAAAAACCACTTCTTAGAGGGCCAAATTATTTTAAAAGATAAATTTATCATTTGAGCTGCCCCAGAATTAGAAGAAAACTCCAGAAATTGGCCCTAGGCCCTAATAATAACCTGGAGAATCTTCTTAATACAGCCACAACCATCTTTTATAATTGAGATCAGGAAGAAGAGGAGAAAAAGGAAGAAGGTATAAAAACAGAATGACAGCTCTAGTAATGGTACCCTGATAAATGGGCACCATTCCAGGGCAGATAGAAGCTACAGGAGCTAAGAACAAGTGCTTCAAATGTGGTCAGACTGGCCACTTCAAGAGAGATTGATCCTGGCAGCACCACCTGCTGAGCAAGCCACCTGACCCCTGTCCAGAAGGGTGACCACTGGAGGGTAGCCTGACCCCAGAGGTGAAGTTCTTCTGACAGTGACTCCATCAGCCCCCAAACTAGACTGAGGGTACCCAGGGCATATTCTCATTGCTCCAGCTTGTGTTATAACCTCTCAAGGGCTCCAAGTCTGCCTTACAGTGGAGGGTCAGGAGACATAATTTTTTTTCTGGACACTGGAGCAACCTTTTCTATACTCTTCTCCAAACCTGGTCCTCTATCCCCCAAATCTGTAACTATACAGGGAGTGTCTGGAAAGCCAGTTACCAAGTTCTTGTCTCAGGTTTTTAGCAGCAATTGGAGTGTTTGGTTATTCTCTCATGCCTTCCTGATCATGCCTGAAAGTCCTGCTCCACTTTTAGGAGAGAAAAATCCTAACTAAAGTGGAAATGAAGATTTATACAAATATGGGACAGAAAGCTATACTATGCCTTCCCTTATTAGACACAGAAATTAACCCAGAAATATGTGCTACTGAAGGACAGGTGGGAAGAGCGAGATATGCTCAACTGGTCCACATTAAGTTAAACAATCTCACCATCTATCCCAATCAAAAACAATATCCTCAGTCTGAGGAGCAAGATGGCAGGTGACTAACAGCTTCCTTGCAACTGGGCATGGTGAGTCTGGGGAGAGGAGACTACAGGCATCTCTGGGATGAGATCATCCCAGAAACATCCCTTTGGAGACACAGGGAGTCAGTGAGGGACTTCTGGGCCCCATAAGAAGGACAAAAGCAGTGGAGATCTAGCAAGTGTTTGTGTGTTTTCGTTCCATCTAATCCCACCAGCAGCTGCAAGATTGCAAACTGGAAAGGCCTTACCTGTGAGCTGTTTGGGTATTTTTTTGGACTTGGCACTCAGTTGAAATACCTTGGGAGAACTTGAGCAAGAGAGCGGAGGACTTTAAGCATCGGCTAGGGCCCCAGACTGAGCTGCTGAGACGGAGTGAGCTAATAGTGTTCAGCTGTGGGCTGAGTGGAACCATTGTGGGAGAACTTCCCTGGCAAGCTCCACCCTCAGGGTCGCAGAGCAAGGATCGAGTGGAAGCGAGTAATCTAGGGACTGAGCAGCCTAAAGGTGGGGACTGAGATGCCTTGCAGCCTTGGCCCTCATGGGGCATAGTGTGAGATCGGTTTTGGCACAATGGGTAAGTGGATAGCCACTTGAGGAGTGATCCCAATGACTAGGGCTTTCCTGGGAAAGCTTCTGCTTATCCCAGGTTGGCAGATTAAAGTGCCTTTTAAGGAGGCGGAGCAAGATGGCAGAGGGGATGCATCCCTGAGTCAACTCTCCTGGTGGTTTCAGAATATGGAGGAACAGGGGATGAGAGCTGACTGGAGCTAGCTTTCAACATAAACTTCAGTTCAGGGGAAGAGACAACTGCCAGAAGAACCCAACAAAGCTGAAGGTGGGGAGCCAAGCTGAGAGAAGAGATAGATAAATGCACATCTTCCCCACCAAGGCAAACCATGACTTCAAGAAAACAAATTCCAGGTTTAGATTGAGCCCAAGCAGAATATTCTCCAGCTCCCATTGAGTGCCTGAAGCAGAAAGGCTTCAACTATCTCTGGTGACAAAGAGTGGTCACCGAGTGGAGAAGGCATTGATGTTACTTGGACTCTAGCAGGCACAAAAACCTGACGAACTCATTGACTTTACCTGGACTCTGGTAGGCACAAAACCCTGACTCACTTGCCTATTGGACAGGACTGGGTTACAGAGTCTGGGTTAACAGAAACTGGTAGTGGGGTTAACAGAGACTGAAGTTACCAGAGTCCAGTGGTGAAGGGCCAGTAAGGAGGGTAAAGAAACACCAGCTGCCTTACTCCAAATCATCTACTGAATAGGCCTTGCTGACTCCTCAGAGCATCAGAGCGAGCCACACTTATACCACCAGAAGACTCCTATTATCTAGTTGCTGGAGACCTTGTAATCTTTCCAGTCAGAGAGTAGGTACTGATCAGGTCAATAGGTTTGGATCTCTTGATTTGGGCAAATCAACTGGTGGTCAAGGAAGAATCTCTGATGTTCTCTGGATTTTCTCAGGCCTAAATTGTCTTCAGGTGGAACATTCTCCCATTGATACTCAGTGCCTGAGACAGTCAAGCCTCATTCACTTTGCTGGCAGGGGTCAAAGAGCAGTAACTGAGGGGTGGTGGCATTGGCTCTATTTTGATTCTGGCAGACACAAAGCCCTGCCACATTTGCTTATTGGGCAACTGGGTCACAGCCCTGCGGGGTCTCCAGTGACTGGGTGTGACGAAGGTACAAGGTGGGGTAGGAGGCATTGACCTCCCTAGAATATTTTATTTGCTGGGTAGATCCCTCTGACCCCACAGAACACTGGAGCAAGTCATACCTGAGCTGCCAGAAGATCCCTGCTATACAGTTGCCAGAGACCTCTTGAACTCCCCCACCTGAGACTTGTGTTGACTGGGACACTTGACTTAGATCATTTGAACTGGGCCAATCACCTGAGAACTATCTAAAGTGATACCCTGGGGGTGTGGCTGAGGGAAGGTGTGGTTTTCCTTTCCCAACCATTGCTAGCGAGGGGAGGGGTAACTTAATCACCGATATTTCTCAACAGCCAAGATCTTAACCCACAGTAATTGATTTTCTAAAGTAGAACAGATACCAGCCAAAAACAAGATAGAGACACGCAGGGCCCCAGGCTCTCAGACAGTAGCATTATACGCATCCTTTGCAAAGCTCTAGGGGAAAAGATACAGACACCAGTCCCAGCCTTTGTCCAAAAAGGCTAGTAAAATACTACTCCCAGAGCCCCCAACCCAACTTCCTCTACCTGCTCACCTAGCCAAACGGAGTAAATACAGCATGGGGCGGAGTCAGCAGAAAAACTCTGGTAGTAGGAATAACCAGAGTAGATCAACCCCCCACCAAGGAAGGACGTAGCAGAGGTATCTGAATATCCAACCCATAAAGAGATGGCTGAGATGACAGAAACTGAGTTCAGAATGTGGATAGTAAATAAGATTAATAGAATTGAAGAAAGAAAATAGCTAGAACTTCAAGAATTATTCAAAAAATGTCTCAAGAAAATATTCAAAAGATGTCCCAAGAAATTATTGAAAAGATGACTCAAGATTTCAACAACTTCAAAGATAAAATGATCAAAGATTTTGAAACTTTGAGGCAAGAGTTCATAGCCCTCAAAGATTTGAAAAATACAGTTGAATCTCTTCGTAACAGAGTGGAACAGACTGATGAAAGGATCTCTGACATTGAAGACAAAGCCTTTGAACAAGCCCAAGAGCACAAGGATGAAAAGAAATGGAAAACAAGAACAGATCTATCTCTCAGAGAGCTCTGGGATAATTCGAAGAAAACTAATATTTGCCTTATAGGATTTCCTGAAAGCGACAAAGCTGCCTCAAAAAATACAGAGGCTCTTCTTCATGAAATTTTGAAAGAGAACTTTCCAGACATGCCAAGAGATTCTGAAATTCAGAAAGCAGATAGTTTCAGAACCCCAGCACGTCTCAACCCGAACAAGATATCCCCCAGGCACATCATAATTAACTTCACTAAAGTTAAGATGAAAGAGAAAATTCTGAAAGCACTTAGATGCAAGAAAACCATAATCTACAAAGGAAAGAGTATTAGAATGACTGCAGATCTTCCTGCTGAAATCTTTCAGGCTAGAAGAGGATGGTCAACAACTCTTAATCTCCTAAAACAAAACAACTTCCAACCCAGGATCCTATATCCAGCTAAACTGAGTTTCATCTATGATGGAGAAATTAAATACTTTAATGACATCCACATGTTGAAGAAATTTGCCATAACTAAACCAGCTCTGCAGGAAATTCTCAAACCTATCCTCCAT
>NW_003852802.1:114123-115530 GCF_000181295.1 Otolemur garnettii
TCCAGCATCCCTTCATGATCAGAACACTTAAGAAAATTGGTATAGAAGGAACATTTCTTAAGCTGATAGAGGCCATCTACAACAAACTCACAGCCAATATTGTAATCAATGGAGTTAAATTGAAATCGTTCCCACTCAGATCAGGAACCAGGCAAGGTTGACCATTGTCCCCCACTGCTATTTAACATTGTAATGGAAGTTCTAGCTACTGCAATTCAGGGAAAAAAGGCGATTAAGGGTATCCATATAGGAACTGAAGAGATTAAACTTTCAATTTTCGCAGATGATATGATTGTATATCTGGAAAACATCAGGGATTCAACTAAAAAACTCCTACAAGTGATCAAGGAATACAGTGGCGTATCAGGATACAAAATCAACACTCATAAATCTGTAGTCTTTATCTATACCAACAGCATCCAAGCTGAAAAAACAGTCAAGGACTCTATCTCATTTAAAGTAGTGCCAAAGAAGATGAAATATTTGGGAGTATACTTAACAAAGGATGTGAAAGATCTGTATAAAGAGAACTATGGAACTCTAAGAAAAGAAAGAGATGAAAATGTTAACAAATGGAAAAATATACCATGCTCATACCTAGGAAGAATCAACATTGTTAAAATGTTCATATTACCCAATGCAATATATAATTTTAATGCAATCCCCATTAAAGCTCTACTGTCATACTTTAAAGATCTTGAGAAAATAATACTTCACTTCATATTGAATCAGAAAAGACCTCGAATAGCCAAGACATTACTCAGGAATAAAAACAAAGCAGGAAGAATCATACTACCAGACCTCAGACTATACTATAAATCGATAGTGCTTAAAACAGCATGGTATTGGCACAAAAACAGAGAGGTAGATGTATGGAACAGAATAGAAAGCCAACAGATGAACCCAGCTACCTACCATTACCTCATCTTTGATAAAGCAATTAAAAACATTGAGTGGGGAAAAGATTCCCTATTTAACAAATGGTGCTGGGCAAACTGGCTGGCAACCTGTAGAAGACTAAAACTAGATCCACACCTTTCACCATGAACTAAGTTAGATTCTCACTGGATTAAAGATTTAAACTTAAGACATGAAACCATAAAAATACCAGAATAAAGTGCAGGGAAAACACTTGAAGAAATCAGTCTGGTCAAAAATTTTATGAGACGGACCCTACAGGCAATTGAAGCAACATCAAAAATACACTATTGGGACCCGATCAAATTAAAGAGCTTCTGCACAGCCAAGAACACAGTAAGTAAAGCAAGCAAATAGCCATCAGAATGGGAGAAGATTTTTGCAGGTTATGTCTCCGACAAATGTTTAATAACCAGAATCCATAGAGAACTTAAACGTATTAGCAAGAAGAAAACAAGTGATCCCATCTCAGGGTGGGCAAGGGATTTG
>NW_003852802.1:116491-117524 GCF_000181295.1 Otolemur garnettii
CTATGTGGTTTGAGAAATCACCAGAGGCCTAGAGTCTCCATCTCTCGTACAGCCATATCAGCATTGTGATTAACATCTCATACCCCAGAAGATCACCTGTTGCCCAGACAATATTCAGTAAGATATATATATATGTATATACACATATATATATATATATGTGTGTGTGTGTGTGTGTGTACTGCTTTAGTTTTTGTTTTTCTTTCTTGGTTTTTTTTTTGTATTTTTTTAATTTCAACATTTTCCTTATAGATTTTTTTCTTTTCTTTCTTCATTTCTCTAGTTTAAATATAATTTTCCACTGTTGCTCTTTTTTTAACAATTAGAACTTCATTTTTGTTAGTATTTCTATCCCTGTTATTTTGCTTTTTATCCAATTTTATCCTGTAAAGCTTTTTGTTTGCTTGTTTTGGTTTGACTTATAGCATTTTTGTCTTTCATTTCTACTTGGTGGAGGTGGAGTACTGTGTCTGAACAAGCTAACAAAGAGCTGCTGACCTTAACGGAACAACCCAACCCAGCACCCACAGAGGTTGGGGGTTTCTAAGTTTGGGTCATAGTACCCTACTGTACACCTATATTGCTCCTGTTTCCCTCTTTCTGGGCCTCTCTTCTCTTTGTTAGTATTCCTTTTTACCATCTCCTCTCCTTCTCTTTGTTCTTCCACCCCCCTTTTTTCTCTTTTTCCTCTTCCTGCTCTTCAGTCTTTTTATCCTTCTGCACCTGTACCAAAAAGACTCATTGAAACCCTAGTCCAGAGGCATGGGAAATTAAAAAGCAAGAGGAAGTGAAAGGATAATTAGGGCAAGGAAGCAGATAAATCACTTATGAGGAAGAACTAGCAGAAAAATCCTGGCAACATGAAAAAACAGTCCAGAGCAACCCCCACAAGGGACTGTGAGGTAGCTACTGCAGAGGATTCCACCTATAAAGAAATGTTAGAAATGACAGAAAGGGAATTTAGAATACAGATGATGAAAACAATGAAGGAAATGATGGAAAACAACCAAAAGGCAATATAAAAACAGAATCA
>NW_003852802.1:118219-119432 GCF_000181295.1 Otolemur garnettii
CCTCAACAAGACTGGCTCTACAGGAAATACTTAAACCCATTCTACACACTGACCATCACAATGGCTCAACAGCAAAGTAAGAACTCAGAAATTAAAGGGTAGAACCTAACTTCCACCTTGATGCAAAAGATAAAACTAAGCAATGGATTCTCACAAACTAAGATGGATAGGACACTACCACACTTATCAATTATCTCAATAAATGCCAATG
This sequence comes from Otolemur garnettii, assembly GCF_000181295.1. Taxonomy (NCBI): domain Eukaryota; kingdom Metazoa; phylum Chordata; class Mammalia; order Primates; family Galagidae; genus Otolemur; species Otolemur garnettii. The sequence continues at coordinate 118,431 of NW_003852802.1, forward strand.
GCTTGAATTTCCCACTGAAGAGGCATAGATTGGCTGACTGGATTAAAAACCACAAGACATCCATTTGCTGTCTGAAGGAAACACACCTAGCTTCAAAAGACAAATTAAAACTCTGAGTTAAGACAATTTTTCTGGTAAACAGAATTCAGAAGAAAAGGTGTTGCAATCTTATTTTCAGATGCATGTGGATTTAAAGAAACTAAAGTCAAAAAAGACAAAGATGTCACTTTATATTGGTCAAGGGAAAAATACTACAAGAAGACATTTCAATTCTAAATATTTATGTGCCCAACTTAAATGCTCCCAGATTCTTGAAACAGACATCACTCAATCTGAACAATATGATATCCTATAATACCTTAAACCAGGGGACTTTAATACTTCTCTTACAGAGCTGGACAGATCTTCTGAACTGAAATTAAACAAAGATATAAGGGTCTTAAATGAGACCCTAGAGCAACTGTGCTTGATAGACAAATATAGAGCACTCCATCCCAAAGATAAAGAATATACATTCTCTCATCACCCCATGGAATATTCTCCAAAATTGACCATATCCTAGGACACAAAACAAATCTCAACAGAATCAAAAGAATTGAAATTTTACCTTGTATCTTCTCAGACCACAAGGCAATAAAAGTGGAACTCAACTCCAACAAAAATGTTCAACCCCACACAAAGTCATGAAAATTAAACAACCTTCTGTTGAATGACAGTTAAGTGCAGGAAGAAATAAAAGAGGAAATCATTAACTTTCTTGAGTATAACAACAATGAAGACACAATCTACCAAAACCTGTGGAATACTGCAAAGGCAGTTTTGAGAGGAAAATTTATCACTTTAGATGCCTATATTCAAAAAAACAGAAAGAGATCGCATCAACAAACTCATAAGCCATCTTATGGAACTGGAAAAAGAAGAACAATCTAAGTGTACACCCAGCAGAAGAAAAGAAATATCCAAAATTAAATCAGAGATCAATGAAACTGAAAACAAAAGAAT
>NW_003852802.1:121050-134502 GCF_000181295.1 Otolemur garnettii
ATAGGAAAAACACTGGAAGGTATTGGCCTGGGGAAAGACTTCATGAAGAAGACTGCCGTGGCAATTGCAACAACTAAAATAAACAAATGGGACTTAATTAAACAGAAATGCTTCTGTACAGATAAGGAGACAACAACCAAAGTAAATAGACAACCTACACAATGGGAAAGGATATTTGCATATTTTGAATCAGTCAAAAGTTTGATAACTAGGATCTTTAGAGAACTCAAATTAATACACATGAAAAAAGCCAACAATCCCATTTATCAATGGGCAAGAGACATGAATAGAACTTTCTCGAAAGAAGACAGATGAATGGCAAACAAACATATGAAAAAACATTCATCATCCCTAATTATTAGAGAAATGCAAATCAAAACCACCCTGAGATACCATCTAACCCCAGCGAGAATGGCCTACATCACAAAATCTCAAAACTGCAGATGCTGGCGTGGATGTGGAGAGAAAGGGATCATTATTTTTACACTGCCGGTGGGACTGCAAACTAATACAACCTTTTTGGAACGAAGTATGAAGAACACTCAAAGAACTCAAGCTAGACCTCCCATTTGATCCTGCAATCCCATTACTGAGCATATACACAGAGCGGGGAAAAATCCTTTTATCATAAGGACACTTGTACTAGACTATTTATTGCAGCTCAATTTACAATCACCAAAACGTGGAAAGAGCCTAAATGCCCACCAACCCAGGAATGGATTAACAAGCTGTGGTATATGTATACCATGGAATACTATTCAGCCATTAAAAAAGATGGAGACTTTACATCCTTTGTATTAACCTGGATGGAAGTGGAACACATTATTCTTAGTAAAGCATCACAAGAATGGAAAAGCATGAATCCTATGTACTCAATTTTGATATGAGGACAATTAAGGACAAGGGGAGGGGGTAAGCAGAGAGAGGAAGGAGGAGGGAGGAGTGGGGAAGGATTAGCAGAGAGAGTGCTGGAGGGAGGCAGTGGGATCTAGGTATGTGACACACCTTTTGGGGGCAAGACACTATTGTAAGAGGGACTTTACCTAACAAATGCAATCAGTGAAACCTGATTTCTTGTACCCTCAATGAATCCCCAACAATAAATTAAAAAAAAAAAGATATAGTCCCCACCCTCATGGAGGTATTGGTGACAGACACCAATCAATAACATCTATATTGAGTATAAAATTTTGGCCTGTGCTCACTTTATGCCTAGTCCTGTGGGGAATGTCAGAGAAATGAGACACAGTAAAGCCTCTTGAGAGACATTCAAAGGAGGTGTCCTTTACCTCCCACTCACCTTTTTCTGCACCTTGGCACATGCTTCCTTTTTTCTAATAATACCACCCTTTCTATTTTGATTACCTTATTGGATCCAGTATGGGGGGACTGCTAATCAAAACTCCTTGATTTCCCTAATGAAGAGTGGGCACAGGCAAAAACAAAAGCAAAGCAAAGCAAAGTTGAAATATAATTTATAAATTTTAAATGTCACTGATAAAAAAATGTTCTCACTGGAATTTGAATCCTGAGAAAAATAGCAAAAAGCTCCAAATGCCGATCCATTCCCAGGATGGTGGCCTGAAGAATCAGTTCTTAGGTAGTGGAACTGGACTCCTGGAGGTTCTCTGGCTTCTGGATTAGTCAAAGCAAGTCCTTCATCCAGAAGCACCTCCCTAACTTACAAATAAAATCCTTTTTGCTTAAAAAAAAAACAAACACTATCCTCTAAAAGCAGAAGCTAAGAATGGGATAATACCCATAATACAGAATCTAAAACAGACATCCTCAAACTATGGTCCATGGGCCACATGTGGCCCACTAAGGACATTTATCTGGTCCGCCAGGTGTTTTTGCCAACACCCCTCATTTGGAAGGGATCAGTTCAGAATCATGCACCTGAATATACCCAAAAAGAAAATGAATAGGCTTTATCCAGAGACTATTCACTACTTCCATCAGGCTGGCTACAAAATAGAAATAGACTTTAGCTATTACCTGCTGCAAGTCAATGGAAAATACTTGAAATTTTACATCAGTCTTTTTTTTTTTTTTTTTGAGACAGAGTCTCAAGCTGTACCCTGGGTGGAGTACCATGGCATCACAGCTCACAGCAGCCTCAAACTCTTGAGCTTAAGTGATTCTCTTGCCTCAGCCTCCCAAGTAGCTGGGACTATAGGATCCCACCACAACACCCAGCTATACATAAGTCTTTTCACTGTGGCACTGAAAGTACCTGTCAAATAGGTACATCTATCTTTAATAGAAAGAATTTATTTAAAACCATAAAACAGATAACAAGGGCCCCTTCTTGAAAAGACAAGTGAGTTCTCCCTGAGCAAGTGGCAAAGGCTAAGAACGTTCTCCTCTGGTATTCAGAAGTTCATGCTTCCCCCCCTCCTTCAGGTAAGGGCTACAGTCACTGGGATACACAAATCATACTATAGATTGCCATTCCAATCTCTACTACAAATATTTTCTCACTTAATACTTGAGAAGTGGTAGCACCCAGGAATAATGGGACACTATAGACATCATCCTTGCTCCACATCAGGATGGGCAAACCATGAAGAGTAGAGGTTGCTACAGCCCTTCACTGTCTATTCTTAGAATAGATTATCACTTTGTGAAAAGTAGCCCTTTGGCCCTCAGCAAGTAGAATGTCATGGGGATTTTCAAGGAGAAAAGCATAGGTCATAAAGATGAAGAACTCTGCTGCTTGGTCTAAACTTTACATAGAAAAGAGTGAAGAAATTTGTCACCCATGCAGGCCTTGAAGAAGAATATTTTTGTTTTGTTTTGTTTTTTAACGCAGAGTTTTATTCTGTCACCCTGGGGAGTGTGGTGTTGTGTTATAGCTCACAGCAACCTCAAACTCCTGAGCTCAAGCAATCCACAGCCCTCAGCCTCCCAGAGTGGTGGGATTACAGGCATGATACCCTGTACCTAGCCAAAGGAGAGTAGTTAGAAGAAGGCCGGTAGCTCTATTCAAGCAAAATAGCACATCAGCCAGACATTTCATAGAGAGAACCAAGAAAAGATACAAACTAAAGTCCTGCGGATCACAATAGACCCTGGTTGTAGGGATGTCTGTGCACATAATGCATGGTTATAACCATTCAGGAGTGAACAGTAGAGCAAGACACGAGGGAGACGTAAAACCATTTTCCAAGCCAAATACAAACTCATCAACACAGGACTCAAAAGTCACTGGCACAATGAGTTTAATAAAAAGCTCTAATCACCAAAAGGTTGACTGAATAATGACCTGCTCTGATTAGGAAGCACTCTTCAAAATGAAATCACAAACATCCAAAGCACAAGCAACAGAAGATAAAATAGATAAATTGGATAATATCCAAATTTAAAACTTTCATGCTTTAAAGAACACCATCAAAAAATTGAAGAAAAGACAACTCACAATGGGAGAAAATTTTTGGAAATCATATACCTGATAACGGACTTGAATCTAGAACAGATGAAAGAAAACTACAACTCAATAATAAGTAGAAAAATGGCTCAATTTTAAAATAAGCAAAACATTTGAAAAGACATTTACTAAAGAAGATATCCAAATGGCCAGTAAGCCCTTATAATTAATGGTCACCATTATTAGTCATAAATGAAATAACAATTCAAAAATTACAAAAACATACTACTTCAAACCCACTGGGATGATTATAATCTAAAAGTCAGATAAAAAAACATTTGATGAGCATTGAGAAACCAGAACACTCACACACTGCTGGTAAGAATGTATGATGTTACAGCCACCTTGGACATAAGTCTAGTAAATCTTTACACAGTTAAACATAGAATTACCATGACCTAGCAGTTTTACTCTTAGGGAGGTACCTAAGAAAAATGAAAGCATATATTCATACAAAAAATCTACATGAAAAATCGTGGCAGCTTTTGTTTTGAGACATATTCTCACTGTTTTGAGGCTAGAGCTCCATGGCATTGGCCTTGCTCACAGAATCTCAAACCCCAAAGTACAAGTCATTCTCCTGCCTCAGCCTCCTCAGTACCTGGGACTATAGGACCTCTTCATAATACCTGGTTAAGTTTTCTATCTTTAGTAGGGATGGGGTCTCCTTATTACTCAGGCTCATTCTCAAACTCCTGAGCTCAAAGGATCCTTCTGCATCAGCTTCCGGAGTGCTAGGATTATAGGCTACAGGCATAAGCCACATCACCTGGCTCCCATAGCGGATTTTCCACAATAGCCAAAGAGTAGGTACATCCGTAATGTACAAGCAAGAGATGAAGTAATAAAAAAATTGTTGTATGGCCAGGTGGAGTGACTCACGCCTCTAATCCTAGCACTCTAGGAGGCTGAGGCGGGTCGACTGAGCTCACAAATTGGAGACCAATTTGAGCAACAGCAAGACTTCATCTCTAAAAATAGCCGGGCGTTATGGCAGGCACCTGTAGTCCCAGCTACTCAGGAATAGCTGAGACTTCAGCCCAAGAAGTTGAGGTTGCTGTGAGCTATGATGCCAGGGTTCACTCTTCCGAGGCAACAAAGTGAGACTCTGTCTAAAATATATATGTATATTTTTACAATGAAATTTTTTCATCAAAAAGAATGAATTACTGATATATGTTAGAACAAGAATGAACTGTGTAAACATACTAAGTGAAAAAGGCAATTTCCAAAGAACCATATATTGTATTACTCCATTTATATAAAATATCCAGAATGGGCAAATCTATAGAGAACAAAGAAGGTTAATGGATGCCTAAAGCTGGTGGAGGTGGGGGTTAAGAGGTGACAGCTAAAGACAACTGTGATATTATGAAATATAGATAGATTAGATAGATAGATAGATAAATTTGGCCATCAAGTCCCAGTTTCCTGACTTAAAACTCCATAAAAGGGTGTCTCTTGTTTACTAGTGAGATAACTGGCAGGTGGCAGCTCCTAGGTAGCTGCAGAATGGGGACTAGTCACAGGAAAGACCAAAAATGATTAGAGGCTTGGGACTTTAAGCCTCACCCTCTTCACTGCAGGGGATGGAAGAGGGGCTGAAGATTGAGTTCATTCCATATAAGCAATGAGTTAATCAATTTGGCCTACATAATGCAGCCTGCATAAAAGCCCGAAGAATAGGGTTCGGGAGAGCTTTCACATAGCCTAACACATGGAGGTGCCTAGAGGGTGGTGTGCCCAGAGAAGGCTTGGAAACTCCTCACCTCTTCACAAAAATCTTGTTCTAAACATCTCTTCCATCCTGCTGTTCACTAGTATCTTTTGCAATATCCTCTCTAATAAATGGGTAAACGTAAGTAAAGTGTTTTCTTGACGTCTGTGAGGCACTTAAGCTAAATAATCAAACCCAAAAAGGAGGTCATGGGAATACAAATTTGAAGCTAATCTGGGCACAGTGCTCATGCTTGTAATCCTACCATTGTGGGAGGACAAGGCAGGTAGACTGACTGAGTTCACAGGTTCAAGACCAACTTGAGCAAGAGCAAGAGCAAGACTCAGTTCCTAAAAATAGCCAGGTATAGTGGGTGTGCCTGTAGTCCCAGTTACTCAGGAGGTTGAGGCAAGAGAATCACTTGATCCCAGGAGTTTGAGGTTGTTGTGAGTTATGACACCACAGCACTCTACTGAGGGTGACAAAGTGAGACTCTATCTTAAAAAAAAAAAAAAATTATGCCTGATCTGTTAGAAGGCCCTGACTGGTGCCTGCAGTGGTGTACAGTCTTGGAAAACTGAATCCTTAACCTATGGGATCTGATGCTCTCTTCAGGTAAATAGTAGGAGAATTGAATTGAATTAGAGGACACACGCCTGATGTCCACTACAAAAGTTCTTTCTTGGTGTATAGAGAAACAACTTCTACACATCTGGGGTCACAGATGTTATACCATATGAAGTTTTCTGAATATAGAAGTAAAAAGCACTATGGTTCATCCTGTATCACAACAGGAATAAAGTTTCTTTCTAGCATAATTAAAATATTCTAATACTGATTGTGACTTTGGATGTATAATTTTGTTAATATATTAAAAACGATTTCATTGTATACTTTATTTTTTTGAGACAGAGTCTCACTTTGTCACCCTTGATAGTATGCCATGGCATCATAGCTGACAACAACTTCAAACTCTTGGGGTCCAGTGATTCCCTTGTCTTGGCCTTCCACGTAGCTTGGATTATAGGTGTCCACTATAATGCCTGGCTATTTTTACAGACAGGATCTCCCTCTTGCCTAGGCTGGTCTTGAACACCTGAGCTCAAGCAATCCACCCACCTGAGACTCCCAGACTGCTAGGATTACAAGTGTGAGACACCATTCCCAGCCTTAATTGTACATTTTAAATCTATGAACTATATAATAGGAAAATTATATCTCAATAAAGCTGTTAAAAATAATATCACCATCTCCACTGGAAGTTTGGAAGAATGTGTGTTTCTAGGGATGAATCCTATTTAGAACATTGAAAAAGGGAGCCACTCCCTGGCTGAATGTGGAGCCAAGAGAAAACTACCTGAACTTTGATATAATTCTCCAAGCCACAGACATATAGAATATCAAAAGGACATCCTGAGCAATAGCTTCACCCCATCTCTATAGAAAATTTGAAAAAAACTGGGCAGGTATGGTAGTGCACACCTGTAGTCCCAGCTACTCAGGAGACTTAGGCAGGAGGATTGCTTAGTTTTATCAAGAGTATAAAAAGAATACTTACAACTCAAGGCTAAAAGAACAAAAACCCAATCAAAAAGTAAGGAAAAGAAAACTATAATCTTAGCACTATGACAGGCAGCTGAGATAGGTGGATAGCTTGAGCTCAGCAGTTCCACACCAGCCTGTGCCACAGTGAGACCCTGTCTCTACTAACAACAACAAAACAACAACAAAGTATATGTGTATGTGTGCCTATGTCTGTGTGTGTATAAAAGCAAAGGGGGCCGGGCAAGGTGGCTCCCACCTGTAGTCCCAGCTGCTTAGGGAGCTGAGGCAGGAAGGCAGGAGGATCACTTGAACCCAGGAGTATGAATGAGGCTGCAGTGAGCTGTGATGATGCCACTGCACTCTAGCTGGGGCAATACAGCAAAACCCTGCTCTACGAAACAACAAAAAAGGTAAAGTATCTCACATGACATTTTTTGAAAAACGTATACAAATAAAAATGGTGAATAAACCATGAAAAATGCTTGAAATTATTTGCCACCAGAAAAATGCAAATCACAACAATAAGAGTGTGATACCACTTTACAGCTAACTGGGATGCCTATAACCAAGAATCAGATCATGACCAGGATAGGTGAGGATGTGCACAAACTGAAACTCCTACATTCCTGGTGGGAAGGTGAAATGGTGGAGTCTCTTTGGCACACCCTCAAAATGTCAAACATAAAGTTATCACATGATACAACAAGTCTAGTCTCAGATATATTATACTGAGAAGAATTCAGAAATATATCTATGGATGTGGCTTAAGGAGTAGGGCGTTGGGCCCATATACTGGAGGTGGAGGGTTCAAACCTAGGCCCAGCTGAAAAAAACTGCCAAAAAAAAAATGTCCACACAAACACTTGTACATGAATATTTAAAGCATCATTACTTATGGTAGGCAAACTGCCCTACCATAGGTAGAATAAAGTGATAGCTAAAATGGAGTATGTGTATACAACAGTACATTAAGGCATAAAAAGGAATAAAATGCTGATACATGTCACAGCACAGATGGACTGTGAGAACTTTACACTAAGTGAAAGAAGCCAAACCCTAGACACCACGTATTTAATAGTTCCCTTCTCATAAATGTTTAAAATAAGCAAATATACAGAGACAGAAAGTAGATCAGTGGTCACTTAGGTGTAGGGGGGCTGAAAGGTTTGAGTGCAGAGGTGATAGCTAGAGGGTATAGAGTTGGTTTTGAGATAATGAAAATTGTTTTTGCTTTTTTTCTTTGTGTGTGTGTGTGTGTGTGTGTGTGTGTTTTTAAGATAAAGTCTCCCTCTGTTGCCCAGGCTAGAGTGCCCTGGCATCAGCCTAGCTCACAGCAACCTCAAGCTCCTAGCTTCAAGCAATCCTCTTGCCTCAGCCTCCCAAGTGGCTAGAACTATAGGAGCCTGCCATTTCTATTTTTTTAGTAGAGACAGAGTCTCTCTTGTTCAGGGTGGTGTGGAACTCCTAAGCTAAAGCAGTTCACGTTCCTTGACCTCCCAGAGTGTTAGGATTATAGGTCCAAGCCCCTGCTCCAGGGCTTGATGTTGTGATATTTTTAAAACCATTCTTTTGGGCCAGGCATGGTGGTGGATGCCTGTAATCCCAGCACTCTGGGAGGCCCAGATAGGTGGATTGCCGGAACTCAGGAGTTGGAGACCAGCTTATTGAAGAGTGAAACCCCCATCTTGAAAGAATAAAAAATAGCCAGGCATTGTACAGGTGCCTGTAGTCCTAGCTGAAGCAAAAGGTTCAACTGAGCCCACAGTTTGAGTTTGCTGTGAGCTATGATGTCAGAACATTCTACCGAGGGTGACAAAGTGAGACTGTGTATAAATAAATAAATGAATAAAACCATTGTTTTGGGACTTACCCCTCATTTGAACCTTCTATCAGGGATCTACTTTTGAAATGATACCTCAAGATTAGATGGCAATAAGGGAAATTATTATATAAAACGGAAATTGTTTTCCTAAAAGCTGTCTTAATCATGCCTTTTTATATTATGTAACTCTGACCCTTTAGCATCCTGGTTTCTTCCATTCCCCTGAGAAACTGCCCCCCTCCAGGAAATTCTGGCCTAAAATCAGGTTTTTTGTATGCAAACTCACCAATCCAGAGTGTCCCCTCCACATCCTCTGTTGAGCTCTTTCAATCTGGACCAATATTGCCTTGCCCCAAATCACTCCAAGGCCAGGTACCAAACATCTGTGGACAATCCCTACACTTCAGACCCACTAACAGCATTCAAACTAACCAGTATTAAACCTGATTGTCCTGACTCACTCATCTCTTCCCACAGAGGCAATATTAAAGGTGCTCCTTTATGTTTTTCCCATATTCCCTCTGCCTACTGATGCACCTTGGCAATTTCCCTCTTGAAAACTGAGAAGACCGAAACTTTTTTTTTTTTTTTGAAACAGAGTCTCACTCTGTTGCTGATGCTAGAGTGTCATGGCCACAGCCAAGCTAACAGCCACCTCAAAGTGTAGGGTTCAAGCGATCCTACTGACTCAGCCTCTTGAATACCTGGGACTACAGGCCCCTGCAACAACTCCTGGGTAAGGTTTTCTATTTTTAGTACAGAGGAGTTCTCACTCTTGCTCAGTCTTGTCTAGAACTCCTGAGCTCAAAGTATCCACTCGCCTTAGCCTCCCAGAATGCTAGAAGAAGTGTCCAATCCACAGTCCTGCAGACCACATGAGGATTATGTGAGAATTTTTTTGCTTATCTGCAGTGGGGAATATCACAAAAACTATGCACGATCCTTCTTTTTGCTCATCAGTTTTCATTAGCATTTGTGTATTTAATGTGGGGCCCAACATATCTCTTCTACTTCAAATGTGCCCAACAGAAGCCACAATATTGGATACCCCTGGAACTGAGGTCAGAAATGTTGGAACATTCCAGATAGGCTGATATTTCCAATCTCTGAGAGAGAGAGCTCTCATGATCATCATAAACAACCGAAGCTATTGAGTACACTACTGGACACAGTGACTAACCAGATGTTAAGAGAGGACAGTCAGTGAGACAGATACCTTTAAAAAGAAGCTTATTCTAAGAGAAGGGAGTAAAAATACAATGAAAGTGAAATTGAGAATTGTGTTACATACCTGTTAAGTGTGAGAAATTAGTGTCTGGTCTTTGAGCTTGGGGTGTGGGACTTAACGATTACAGGGCAGCGGTAGGAGTAAACCACACTCTTCAATTCTCTTACAAATCTGTGATCTGAAAAGGAGAGAAAGTGATGAATACTTTTGCCACACATACAAAACAACTTTACTAAGTAGGAATTTAGGGTGGAGAAACAGTTGGAAACACAAGAATAACAACAATAAACCCTTCCAGCTACTACACACCTTTAGCAGAAGCCTAAGCTTGAAGATGGTCTGGACTTCAGAGGGCAAAACCTATTGTGATGTCATCAACTGTGACCTTGTAGTGACTTCATACTCTAATGGGCTGGGATCCAGGCTTGTAGTCAAAGATATTAATCAGCATTTTCTGCTAACCTAAGCTGTTTTGCCTGAAGTTAATGGAACAACTAATGTTGTTAGCCCTTCATTCACAAAGAGGGAAATCTCCAACTTGTGGCTTATTGATTGTAATGACCGTTGAGTTTCCTGGCACTAGGTTCATACAACAGTTGGGATTCTGTACAACACTGTTACCCAAGCAGCAACATAGCTAACAAAACTGGGCCAAGTCACTTACACGGGAAGCTGTTTCAAGGACCTCTATCTAGACATATTCCAAAAGATCCATTTTATAGAAGCTTAGAAATTTATCATGGGTGGCTGTAGCCTCAATTTGTTCAAAGCACCACAGGTCTTAAACTATGTCTTGTTTCCTTGAACAATTAACGTAATTATGGTCTTTTTAGATGATGAAAATATTTGTCTGTCTGTCTGTCTGTGCATGTGTGTGTTTGTGTATTTTTGAGATACAGTCCCCCTCTATTGCCCAGGCTAGAGTTCTGTGCCCTCAGCCTAGCTTACAGTAACCTGAAAATCCTCGGTTCAAGGAATCCTCCTGCCTCAGGCTCCCAAGTAGCTGGGATTAGAGGTGCCCGCCACAACGCCTGGCTGGTTTTCTTGCTTTTAATAGAGACAGAGTCTGACTCTTGGTCAGTTTCCTCTCGGCAAGGCACCCCTGAGTTCAAGTATTACACTCACTTAAGCCTCCCCGAGTGCTAGGATTGTATGTTTGAGCCACCAAGCAGGGTTAATTTTCTCTGTTTTTTCCCTCCCTCTATTCCTCCTTCCCTTCATTCTTCCTTCTTCTCTTTCTTGCTCTCTTGTTTTCTTTCTCCTTTCCTTTCTTTCTTTCTTCCCTTTCTTCTCTCTCTCTCCCTCTCTTCTACACATTCAGGGAAACTTCTCCAGTAACGAACTAGGAAACTGCAAAAGATATCCCTAAAAGTATGGTCTTCAGCTGTATATTTCAAATGGGTGAATTGTGGAATGTGTGAATTAAATCTTAACAAAGCTATTATTGTTTTAAATGTATGGGATATTATCTATTATGAGAATTAAAAAAATCCTCAACAAAACATATGCATGGCTGAGCACTGTAGCTCACACCTATAATCATAGCACTTTAAGAGGCCCTGACAGGAGGATCACTTCAGACCAGGAGTTCCAGACCAGTCTGAGCAACATAGTGAGATCTCATTTGTGCAAAAAAACAATGCAAACCTTAACAAGCTGTGGTGGCATGTGCCTGTAGTCCCAGTAACTAAGGAGGCTAAAGGCAGGAGGATCACTTGAGGTAAGCAGTTTGCTTTGCCCTCAGGTATAGTGATACCACTGTATTTCAGCCCGGGCAAAGGGAGAAGCACTCTCAAATTTATAAGACACATACTGTATATGTGCAGAAAAAGTATAAGAGCATAGAAATCATTTTATACATGTTTACCCAATGGGATTTATTACCAGGAATGCAAGTCTAGTTTAATATGAGAAAATGAACTACTAGAGCACACTACAATAAAAGAATAAATAATAAAAACAATATGATTGGCTCAGCACCCAGAGCACAGTGGTTACAGCACCAGCCACATACACTGAAGTTGGCGGGTTTGAACCCGACCCGGACCAGCTGGACGACAATGACGAGTGCAACAAAACACATGGCTGGGCATTGTGGCAGGTGTCTGTAGTCCCAGATACTTGGGAGACTGAGGGAGGAGAATCACCTGAGCCCAGGAGTTTGAGGTTGCTGTGAGCTGTGACAACATGGCACTCTACCAAGGGTGTCACAGTGAGACTCTGTCTGAAAAGAAAAAAATACACATGACCGTGTCCACAGACACAGAAAAGGCATTTGATGGATGCAACACATCATCAAGAAGAATATCAATTAAAAAACTAAAATTAGAAGTTAACTTCTTCAGTAGACTAAAGTGCATCTACAGATGATTGGATAGATATAATGTGATATAGTCAAATGATGGAATATTTTTTAACAATAAAGAAGAATGAAATGCATATAAAGAGAAATAAGAAATAGCTCACAGCAACCTCAAACTCTTTTTTTTTAAAAATTTCTTTTTTTTTTTTTCAGTTTTTGGCCAGGGCTGAGTTTGATCCCGCCACCTCTGGCATATGGGGCCAGTGCCCTACTCCTTTGAACCACAGGTGCCACCCAATCTTAAACTCGTGGGTTTAAGTGATCCTCTTGCCTCAGCCTCCGGAGTATCTGGGACTATAGGCGCCTGCCACAACACTTGACTATTTTTTTATTTGTCTATGTATGTATTTATTTTTATTAGGGAGTTTTATATTTCTGTATTTTGTGTTTTTTAAATTCTTTATTAAATCATAACTGTACATTAATGCATTTATGAGATAAAATGTGCTGATTTGATATACAATGTGGAATGCTTACATCTAACTGATTAACAGAACCATCTCCTTGCTTACTTATTTGTTGTGGTAAGACATTTATCCTCTATTTTTAATAGTTTAGAAATGCATTATTGCATTATGCACATTAGGTTAGGTTTCCCCAAATACCATCCTTTTCCCAACCTCTCCCTCCACTGCCCTCTCCTTCTTCTTCCTTCCTTCTTTCTGGACTATATTTATGTTTTAACATTCCTGTGAATGTGTAGGTCATTATATAATGATTTCATGGTCATATGAATACATTGGATACATTTTATTTCATTCTTCAGATACTTTACCAAGAAGAATGTGTTCAAGCTCCATGCAGGTAAACATAAAGGATGTGAAGTCTCCATCATTTTTATGGCTGCTTAGTATTCCATGGTATACATAAACCACCATTTCTTCATCCATTCATGGATTGATGGGCACTTGGTCTGCTTCCATGTCTTGGCAATTATGAATTGGGCTTCAATAAATATTCTGGTGCAAATGTCTTTGTTGTCAAATGCTTTTTGATCATCTGGGTAAATACCTTATAGGGTATTGCAGGATGAAACGGTAGGTCCACTTTTAGTTCCCTGAGTAGTCTCCAAACTTCTTTCCAAAAAGGCTGTATTAACTTGCATTCCAACCAGCAATGTAGAAGTGTTCCCTTCTCTCTGCATCCATGCCAACATCTGTAGTTTTGGGATTTTGTGATGTGGGTTATTCTTACTGGAGATAGATGGTATCTCAAAGTGATTTTGATCTGCATTTCTGTTATGATTAAAGATGATGAACTGTTTTTCATGTGTTTGTATGCCACGCACCTGTCTTCATCAGAGAAGTTTCTGTTCAAGTCTCTTGCCCACATAGAAATGGGGTTATTT
>NW_003852802.1:140927-150295 GCF_000181295.1 Otolemur garnettii
AGGGTCGCAGCTCGCCTCAGGAAGGTTGAAGTGCACTCTTCAATCTTCTCTCTTGTCTCTGCTCCAAACCATCAGCTAATTTGCTAAGGTTCTGTCCTTTCAGCCTCCTTCTGGACGGGAGCTTCTGTAAAAAGCTGGCTGCAGTTCGCCATCTTGGCTCCGCCCCCACAAATAAGTTTTCATAATCTGTAGGCTGTCTGGATGCTTTATTTACTGTGCTGTTGGCTGTGCAGAAGCTTTTAAGTTTGCTCAGATCCCAGTAATATAATTTTGGTGTTGTTTCAATAAACGGGGGAGGGTTGTCCTCATAAAAAATTTTCCCAGACCAATTTTTTCAAGTGTTTTCCCTGCACTCTCTTCTAATATTTTTATAGTGTTATGCCTTAAGTTTAGATTTTTTACCCAGTAGGAATCAATCTTTCTTAATGGTGAGAGATGGTGATCTAGTTTCATTCATCTATAGGTCGCCAGCCAGTTCACCCAGTAACATTTGTTAAATAGAGAATATTTTCCCCCAATGAATGTTTTAGATAGGTTTGTCAAAGATCAAATGACTATAAGTGGTTGGGTTCAACTCTTGGTTCTCTATTCTGTTCCATACATCTACTTTGCTATTTTTATGCCAGGGCCAGGCTGTTTTAGTAGCTATAGTTCTAGCCATCCCAGTCAGGCAAGAGAAGGGGGTCAAGGGTGTTCAAAAGGTGTCACAGGAGGTTAAACTCTCACTCTTTGCAGATGATATGATCCTACACCTGGAAAACCCCAGGGACTCAACTACAAAACTCTTAGAAGTGATCAAGGAATATAGCAGCATCTCAGGATACAAGATCAGTACTTACAAATCAGTAGCTTTTGTATATGCCAACAATAGTGAAGCTGAAAATATAATCAAGGACCCAATTCCTGATACAGTAGTGGCAAAGAAAATGAAATATCTGGGAATGTATCTAACAAAGGACGTGAAAGATCTCTATAAGGAGAATTTTGAAACTCTGAGAAAAGAAATAGCTGAAGATGTTAACAAATGGAAAAACATATCATGCTCATGGTTGGGAAGAATCAACATTGTTAAAATGTTTATACTACCCAAGCAATCTACAGATTTAATGCAATCCCTATTAAAGCATCATAATCATACTTTAAAGAGGTTAAAAAACAGTGCTTCATTTCATACAGAATCAGAAAAAATCTCGAATAGCAAATACACTACTCAGAAATAAAAACAGATCAGGAGGTATCATGTTACCAGACTGGAGACTACACTATAAATCTCTGGAGATAGACTATGTATTTGAGATGTTATCTCACTCTTGCTCAAGATGGTCTTGAACCCGTGAGCTCAGGGCAATCCACACACCTTGGCCTCTCAAGTGCTGGGATTACAGGCATGAGCAAACGTGCCTGGCCCGTGTCTTTCCTTAATTCTGGAAAATTACTAGCCACTTCCTTTTTATACTTGTTTTTCCACAATTTGCTCAATTTTCTCTTTTTGGAGATGGGTACTTTAAGGCATTCTCTGGGCATTCTGCATGTCTCTTTGACTCTTTTTCATCCTTTCTATTTACTTACTTGAGATGCATTCTCAACAATTAATTTTTACCATCCCCTATGATATCAATTTTACATTCACTTTTACCTAATCATTTCTGGAAACTTGAAGTAACTCATGTTCCAGCCATTTTTTATGACAAGAAATTTTATTTCACCCCTATGTAGCCATTTCTATAGCCACAGCATTCAATCTTTCTTATAGTATTTTCTATCCCTTTGTGTTTTCACCATTTTCTATGCTGTTATTGGCAGTTTGTATATCATAAGAAGTCTTTTGAGGTCTATATGGGGGTTTACTTTTTGTCTTTAGGATAACATTATTATTATTATTTTGGATGATGAGCATGTTTGTTGGGCCCTATCTCTGATAATCTTGTTAAAGCCTTGCTTTAGGGTAAAGCCTTCCAGAAAGGACTTGACTATGCCTATCTCAGTTGACTTCCATAATTGAATAAATCATGTTTTCCTGATAATATGAACCCCAAAGCTACCCAAGGGCTGCCTTGTGATTACATATATTCAGGGACTCTATTTCCTCACTCAGTGTCAATGGCAAGGGATGTAAATTTCTTTGGCACCTATTTTTCTCAAGACCAAACAGTGCAGCTTTTCACTGAGTGTATAGTCATTCAAAAGCAAGAGTTATAAAAAGGTATCAGTTGTCTGTATGATTCAGTCTCATTTCAAACACTTCTGATAATTTAAAATAATGTTTATTATTATAATTGTATCACTTGCTCTTCTCATGATTACAATTGTAAAATTTTCATATTTTCTATTCTAAATATTCTTTAAATAAAAGGGGAGAATGGCACTTAAGAGTATAAGCCGCAAAACCATACACTGTGAAAAAGAATCCCTCCCCCAAAAAAATAAAAAAAGAAAAGAATCCCCATTCTATTGAATAAATGGTCCCTGGAAAAGTGGATCACCACAGGTAGAAGACTGAAACAGGATCTGTGCCTCTTACCATTCACAAAAAATAACCCATCATGAATAGCAGACCTAAACTTAGGGCACATAACTATAAGAATTCTAGAAGAATATATTGGAACAAATCTTAAAGACATCAGCCTAGGCAAACAGTCTATGAAGAAGACCCCAAGTTCAATCATGGCAACAGCAAAAAAAAACAAATGGTACAGGATCAAATCATAAAGCTTCTACACAGCCAAGGAAACAATGATTAGAGTGAACAGACAACATACAGAATGGGAGAAAATATTTGTAGGCTACCCATCCAATAAAGGTGCGATAACCAGAATCTTCAAAGAATTCATGCATATCAGCAAGAAAAAAAAAATCAAAGAACCCTGTCAAAAAGTGGGCAAAAGACATGAGCAGAAAATTTTCAAATGAAGATACACTAATGGCCAACAAACATATGAAAACAATGCTCAATCTCTTTAATCATCCGGGAAATGGGAATCAGAACCACAGTTAGACATCCCTAAGCTCCAGTGAGAACGGCTTTTATCAAAAAGTCAGAAAAGAAAAAAATGCTGCCACGGATGTGTAGAGAAAGGAACACTTGCACACTATTGGTCAGTCCCAATTAGTCTCAAATTAGTCAGTCCCACTAGGTGGGACTTGAAACTATTACAGCCTCTATAGATTGTGGCATGGAGATACCTCAAAGAACTCAAAGTAGATCCATCAATCTCACTACTGGGTACTTAAAAGGAAAAAAAAAGACATTTTCTAAAACTGATGCCTGCACTCAAATAATTATGGCTGCACAACTCAAAATCACAAACATGTGGAAACAACCCAAGCCCAAGTACCCATCAATACATGAGTGGAGTAATGCAATGTGGCACAAGAATACCATAGAGTACTAGTAAGCCATTAAAAGAATGCTGACCTCTAAAAAAAAAAAAAGAATGCTGACCTCTTGCATTAACCTGGATAGAACTGGAGACCATTCTTCAAAGTGAAACACCAGGAGAATGCAAAAACAAACACCCCATGTAGTCACTGTTAAATAGGAACTAATCAATCACCACTTATGGGCACATATGGAAATAACACTCACCCAAAATCAAGTAAGTGGGAGATGGGTGAATGGGATACCATGCAGGACGCTGTCCCTTTCAATAAACTTGGCCTGAACTTCTATGTTCCTTATCTTGCCTCTACCATCACCATGATAGCTTTCATGTGGTGCCAAACACCCAGGACTGGTGACTGCCTGGCAGCCTAGCCTCATCTAGCTGATGGCCTCTCTAGCCACCACAGTTTCTTTGCCTGGACCCTATCTTGCCCATTTCCAACTCTGTACCAATTCTTGTTGAAGAATTCCAGAGGATTTCACCCCATGTGCCCTTTAAGGCTAAGTAGGGCCCTAAACACCTTGAAACAGAACCTCTGTCAACTTGCCCTTGGCTTTGTCTGTGCCTTTACTTCCTTACATCCTTGTCACTTCTTTGTTCCTTTGTTCATGCCTAACCAGGTTTATTTTCCATTGGTTCCAGCTCTGTGCTCTATTCTGGAGTCTCAGGGACCTCAAATCATTTCGTTTTGGGCTTCAGGCCCAGCGCTAGACCCTAGTTCACTCTTCTAAAACTTAAAGGGGCCTAGAAACTCACAAGGGCAACTTTTAGACAAAGTGTCCGTAGTCTTTTAGTCACTGAGATTGAGAAAGGATAGAAAAAGAGAGAAAACGGGAAAGGGGGACTGACAGCTGCCCCAATAGCAGAAAAGCTTTTTTTGTTTGTTTGTGTATTGTTTAAGGTGGAGTCTCACATTTTTGCCCTCACTAGAGTGTTGTACCATCAAAGCTCACAGCAACCTCAAACTCTGGGGTTTAAGTGATTCTCTGGCCTCAGCCTCCCAAGTAGCTGGGACAACAGGCAGCCTCCACAACACCTGGCTATTTTTTAAAAGACAATGGCTCTGCCTCACGCTAGTCTCCAACTCCTGAGCTCAGACAATCCACCCGTCTTGGCCTCTCAGAATGCTAGGATTACAGGAGTGAGCCACCGCACCTGGCCCAAAAGTTTTTGTGCCCCCTCACCCCAACCAATATAGAGGCTTAAATCTACTCACCACAGGGTAAGAGGCATTTTCGCCTTTTTACAGGACACCTCTGTTTCTAAACAATGACTCTGGTCTGGTCTGAGAGGGCAACACCTGTCTCTGGAAACCAGCTACCCACCTGTGATGTCAAACTGAGGGATCCTGATTAGACAGTCCCTGGGGATCCTGGATCTTACCCCTTTGGCCCCATCTCTGCAATCTTCCTGTTATTAACATTGTCCCTTGTCTTATTCAATACCTGTCCTCATTTTTCAAGATGGCGAAAAATGGTCAACCACAGTTGCAACCCAATTTCTACCACTCCCAAATCTTCTCCTAATGACCCGCAAATGCACACAGTCTTACCTACACATGACTTGTCCTGCTGAGTGCAACTGTGACCCTATTCAGCCAGAAGCAATTTCAAAAGACTGACCATTGTCACCATCAAAACTTTCTAAGAGTTTGAAATGTCAGGGAGCCCAATTCGGCCTGACACAGACCCTCCTCCTTCCTCTTCCTCCTCCTCTGTTCCTAAGACAAAGAACACAAAGGACCTACTTTGCCCCACCCCATGAAGAAATTCATGCCAAAGTGCCCTAACTCACCAAATCCCTCTGGACAAGCTGTGGAATTTTCCCAACTCTTATGGAACCAAATAAAGGGGTTTCTAACTGCCCATGGAGGCAGAAGCCTTCAGTCTCTTCTCTGGGTGCCATCGAGATAACTTTCAGTTTGCTTATGTTGGCAGGGGTTGGAAGTTTTATTGATAGCAATTTAAAGATATTAACTCAAAGAGTATATGGACATGTGCCCTGCCTACTGAATCAAAATTAGAGAAGGAGTCAATTGCTGAAATTTCCAGTAGGATGTGTGCATCCCGATTTATAGATAGCATTGTTAAGAAGTTTTGTTGTGTGCTTTCATCACTGGTTTGAATATATTATATTTTTTTAAATAGAAAGAACTTGGGATCATTATACCAGTATTTATTATTTAATTTTATGATTGGTAGAATCTGTTTTACCATAATGGTCTGACAAGAAGGAAACTAGAAATGGTGGCCATTTTAAAGGGCAATTAGTCAACGTCCTTCATTACCTCAATTACACTTAAGATTCAATTTCTTAAGTCTTTTCTTTAGTACATTCTGTGGGATCGATTCTCACAGAAATGCGTTTAAGAAATGTTTTTGTATATCACTCACAAATTATTTTAATGCTAAAATATTCTCCTATGAGTGATATCATTTTGGTCCATAAGAAGGTTTTTTGAGTGTTGATTTTGTAAGTATTAGAAATTATTTCAATATAGTAGCTATAACTTATATTTACAAACTCTAACATTTCAGGCTCTTTTATCATTTGCTTCTCTTTAATAATACAGCTTGAAATCAGGTAAATGTTGAATGTTCATATATATGTTTAAAACAGTGCCTTTTTGTGTCGTTACTGTGGAACCTGTGGATTTGTCATTTCCTTCTATTCCCATTCACTAAACAATGTGATCAAACCTAGAGACAGGATCTGGACAGCCAGGTCTTTTTTTTTTTTTTTTTCTTGAGACAGAGTACTGAGGCAAGTGGACAACCAGGTCCTTTTAAATCTAGGAGCACTCTGCTGTAGATCAGAGAGTCCTACTTCCCTAGTGTGGCTTGCCTCAGAATAATGGGAGGTATAGGGTAGGAACAGTATGACCCAAAATATAGCCATAATCATGCCTCTGGTGTAATAAAATTGAGTCACAGTGGTCAAACTCTTTATCACTCTGATTTAAAATTGTTAGGCTCTACATTTGAGAAACAGCTTTTCAAAAGCTGATAGTGTAGCATCCATTAGCTCCTGGGGTCAGATGATCATTTTCCCTGGGAGCCATTTTTTACCTTTGTCAGAATCAAGCCACAGGAAGTGCAGGTGGACAGCTGGGTCCATTTATATCTAGGAGCACTTTGCTGCCATGTTGGAGAGTCCTACTTCTCCAGTGTGGCTTGGCTCAGAATAATTGGGTGTACAGGGTAGAAACAGTATGACCAAAGTGTAGCCATAAAAATTCCTCTGGTGTCATGGAATTGGGTCACAGTGGTCAGACTCTTTACCAGTCCGATTTAAAATTGTTAGGCTTTACATTTCAGAAACAGCTTTTCAAATGCTCATAGTGTAGCATCAATCAGCTCCTGGGGTCGGATAATCCTTTTCTCTGGGAGCTATCTTTTCACTTTTGTCAGAATCAAGCTACAGGAAGTGCACAGGACAGGACAGTAGAAGCCACTGGGATTGGTGGATGTGGTGCTCCGAACAATGGTATGATTCAATCATGTTAAAGGCCGCGAGGCTCAATGACAGGTTTCCCTCGTGGTGCCATCCAATCAGATGGCATAATGTCCCGTGTTGTGGGACAACACAGGGAGTACAAAACTGTCCCCAGTGGCCCAGAGTCGCCACCTTCTGTTCTCCCCAGTGCCTGTAAGCTGACCCTCCGTGGCTGAGCTTTCCTCTGACATGTCCTCTGACCAAGCTGCCTGCCCCAGAACTAAGGAGCCCGATGAGGCTGAGTTATTGACAACACAGAAACAGCCAAGGTGCCACAATCTACACTCCAGCGGGAGAGAGAAGAGTTTCACCACCTTCTTCCCCAGAGTCATGAAGTGGCTCTACCAGGACCTCAGCCTGTCCCTGAAAGCCATGAGAGTCAATGATTCCTTCATCCTCAACATCTTTGAGCAAATGGCCCAGGAGACCAGACACCTGGCCCACTATACTAAGCGCTTGACCATCACCACCAGAGAGATTTGAAACACAGTGAGCGGGATGCTGCCTGGGGACATCAGAAAATAACACCCTGTCCCGGGACACCAAGGCCCTTCCTCCTTTGGTACACTACCTATAAGGGAGTCGCCTCAGGACCGCCTGAGCACTGAAATCTAAAGGCTCTTTACAGAGCCACCGCACTTGCCCACAAACAGATGTAGCTCACCAAGAGGCAGCTGCTGGATTTTCAGGGCAGGTAGCAGGTGGCCTGCTCCCAATTTGTGGGGTGCTGGGCATGGGATGTCCTACTGATGTTTGAGGCATTCTTTCTGAGAACTAAAGATTGTCAACCCTAACATATTTGTAATGCAACTTACCCCAAACAAAAGTGCTGCATTTTCCATCACTGTGTTGTGTTCCATCTCTTTCTTAAACTGTCATTTCCAATGGCTATCTTTTGTGGGGATATTTTCATTGTCATGATGTTTGTCTTTTTGACTGTCATTCTCTCTTGGGTGTGTGATGCAACTTTCCAGAAGTTTATTGTAGGGGAACTGATACCATCCAGAAGCCAGATACAAAATGAAAAAGAAAGGAAGAAGGAAGGAAGGAAGGAAAAAGAAAGAAAGAATGAATGAAAGAAAGAAAGAAAGAAAGAAAGAAAGAAGAGAGAGAGAGTGTCTTACCTGGTCACCTGTACTCTCATCTGATTGGCAGGTTGAGGTACAAAGATCTCTTAAGCCCAGGAGTCTGAGTTTGCAGGGAGCTATGATGCCACTACCCTCTAGTTTGAGACCTTATTGCTAATTAAATAAAGAAATAAAAAATCCAGCTAGAACACCTGCTAGGCCAGGTGTTTAGATTTTTCCCATATCTAAAACAATACCAGACACCACTCTGCTCTTTCAGAAAAAAGTGTTTTGAGGAACAATTAGCAATTATTTTTTAGACACAGAATCTCACTTAATTTCCCTCTGTAGGGTTCTCTGGCATCACAGCTCACAGCAACCTCCAACTCTAACTACATTCCTGGGCTTAGGTGATTATCTTGCCTCAGCCTCCCAAGTAGCTGGGACTATAGGCCCCTGCCACAATAACCAGATATTTTTTGTTGAAGTACTGATGTAACAGTACTCCTGAGACCAAACTGTTGTACATGCTTACACATTTGCAGTATTGACAGATAAATTGAAAATAATTCCCGGTGGTGCCTGTGGTTCAGGGAGTAGGGTACCGCCCCCATATACCAGGGGAGGTGGGGTCAAGCCTGGCCCTGGCCAAAAACTGCAAGAAAAAAAAATTAGTCCCCTTTTGAATGGATAAGGCTTCTTAAAATTTCAGTGCCTAATAGTCATGAAGACATTCAAATCCTGATGCTGATAGAAAGCTTTCTCATCAACCTCCTTACTTGCATAGGATTGATACTCGAATTTTATCATTCAACCTAACATTGGGCGTTGGTTTGAGGTCCTGTGTTTACAGTATCAGCATTGGATTCCTAGACATTTGAGGAAACATAATAGAGATTCAACCTTCACAACATGCTATTGTAGGGACTTTTCAGATTCACCTTGTGTTGAATCACTAGACTTCTTCATATACATCATATTTATAGATTTTCCAATCCTGAATCATATAGGCACTCGTGGATGGAAATACCTTCCTCCTGATGGCTCTCCTAAACATTATTTAGGCCCTTTCCTGTACATCGTCCTAGGGGAACTCCTGACTGTGAACTGTCACCAACGCCTTAGAGGTCAGGTTTCTCATGACTTCTGCACCCTTGGCCACTTGCTTCCTTGAACAGTCTCTAAGGCTCCCCTGTGTCCTGGGGGCTTTGACTTCTCAGGAGCAGCCCAGGCCTCAGGCTTGTTAGCTGGGTTTCCTCTGTAGCAAGAACTTGAGCTGTGCTGTGGGGCAAGCCAGGGAGCAGGGGAATGGCCTTGCCCCCTTTGCGAGTCTTTCCTCCATCTGTCTTCTTTCCTCTGCACGCCTCATATTTGAGGCACAGCTGTGCTGAGAGGGCCCACCTCCGACTAGGGCAAACTGAAA
>NW_003852803.1:0-4612 GCF_000181295.1 Otolemur garnettii
CATGAACATGTGTGTCTGTGTGTCTACACATGCTGCCGCCTGTGCCCCCACCCTGCCTGTGGGTACTGCCTCCCTAGATATCCAGCTCTAAGTCTCTGCTCTACTGTGGCTGTACTAGGACACCACCCTCCCCTGGCCACACCCCCATGGGTTTCCCCTGAGTAACTTTTTCATACTGCTCTGGTGAGTCCTGGGCTGTTTTCACTAGTTGGTATCTTAGGGCCAGGAAAGGTCTGAAGAGACCCTGTAAGCCCACCCACTGCCTTTCTTCTCCCAGCCCACGTCCTGCCAGCGTTGCAGCTAAAAGATTAATCCCAGAAGTCCAGGGCCCAAGAGAAGGAAGAATCTGAGGAACACAAAACCGTGAGTGTCACCCACACCCTACCCCCTGCCCTCCCCTCCCCACTCCCATCACCCTGCTAAGCCCTGGGCCTGACCCCTGCACCCGCACATAAACTGACTTCTTCCAATATTTCCATCTACTGGCAGATGCCCTGGGGCTTACACAACTGGTGTGAATGCTGAAGAATTTACCAGGCCAAGAGTAATACGCCCAGTGGGAGTTTCACAGAGGGAGATGGTAGAGCCAAGGCAAAGGAGACCACTGTTCTCTACCTAACCGACACCCCTCACCACCTATCCACCTGAACATCCCCCAGTGCCCTACCCTGGACCAGAGATGTCCAGCAGAGCCCAGAGGCAGCGGGGCTATTCCCTGGACCTACTGAAGAAGGAGGAGCTGAAGGAGTTCCAGTCTTGGCTGCCCAGTAAAGCGCTCTTTGAGGGCCCTTCCAGTGCAGCGGTGGTTCCACCAGAGAAGATGAGTGGCATGGAGGTGGCCTCACGCCTGGTGGCTCAGTTTGGGCAGCAGCAGGCCCAGGACCTGGCCCTGTACACCTCGGGGCAGATGGGCCTGAGCTCACTCCATGCTCAGGCCCAGGCAGATGTGGACTCATTGTCAGGTGAGTGGACAAAGGGCCCCTCTGTCTGCCGTAGTCCTTCTAAAGCTCACTCCTCGCCCCTGGGGTCCTACCACTATCACTGCCAGGTCTGCTGCTGGACAGGGACTCGAGACCAACCTCACAAAGACTAAGCTGGAGCTGGGGGCCCTTGCTGGCTCCCAGAGCCCCAAACCCTCTTCTATTCAAGTGCATCACCCCCACCCTTGTGGTCCTGACCATGCCTGGGAGGGAGATGCAGAGATATCCAGAAGGGTGCCGGGAAGGGTGGGGATGAACTTCAGACCCAGCTCCCAGGCAGAGCATTTTCCTGTCGGGCAGTGATGGGCACAGACTCAGGCAGAGGCAGGTTTCAGTCCTAGCACTGCCACCCTGAGCAAATCACTTCACCAATCTCTCTGTCTCTATTTCTCCACTTATAAAATGGGAGAGTAAGAGCCCACCTCCTTGGGCTGTGTGAGGGAGCCCATGGAAACTAACTCTGATAAACATTCAGCAGAGTCTGATGTATAAAAATGCTCAGTGTATAAGCACTCTTCTTGCTATTGCTGTTGCTGCTGTTGTTATAATTACTATTAACAGCCCTGGAGGCAGAAGCCTTAGCCTCAAACGTGAGAGGGATAGTGACATACACAGGGAGTGGGGTCAGAACAAGGACAAATACGCACTTTTCCTGAATCCCAGAACACTACTTTTTGCCCAGCAGTGTCCATCAGAGAATCAAATTTGGATGTTGTGAAGGGTTGGGCAGTGCCTGTGGCTAAAAGGAGTAAGGCACTGGCCCCATATGCTGGAGGTGGCAGGTTCAAACCCAACCCCAACCAAAAACCTCAAAAAAAAAAAAACCCAAATAATAATAATAAAAAGAAAAACGGTTGTGGAGGACTGCAGTATCTGGCCTGGCTTCTCTTGACTTCTCTTTGCTGAGACCAGAGATCTGCCTAATATTAAGAGCCCTGGCCTCAGTCTCCTGGCTTCTGCCCCTGCCCCTCTGACATATCTCCAACATTTCTGTCTCCTTTCTGTAGTAGACAACCTCCATCCCTCTGCTTCCCACATGTACATAATCTGAATCTGGAGTCCCCAAGCCAGCCCACCCCTGTTTGCAAGCTGAAGAACTTCACAGACATTAAAATCTTTCCATTAATGGGATACCTCCAGGACTCAGAAAAGAAAAGTATATTTAGATTTGAACACTCTTGCAAAGATAAGTCTTGCTGAGCTGGGCTGGGAGCCCAGATAGGGCTGTGCATGAGCCAGTGGATCTCCAGATGGGTGAGCGTGTAGCTACATGGGGACCTGGAAGGGAGGATAGCAGAAGAAGTGTGCAGGAGCCAGGGTGGGGTGTTAAGAGCCAGTAGCCCTCAAAATATCTTTCAAGGACCTGCCAATGCTGAGATTATACCCACTCCCCCATTGGACAGATGGAGAAACTGAGACCCATGTAAGCCAGGCAGTGCGTCTCACCCAACTGGGTACCAAGTGTGACATGGTCCTTGCCCAACCAGAGCTCAATTCACTGTTGTGGTGGACCCTGAAGATCCCTGGGTTCAGGCTGGTGCAGAAATTCTTGAGGACTCTGTTCTCCAGATGGGCCCTAAGAGGCAAGGCTCACTTCTCAGCCCAACCCTCTTCCCTCACCTGATTTCCTTTATTTTGGTCTTTGATAGCCTGAATCACCCAATCTGCAAACCTCAGCTACACCCTTGCCTCTTCCGCTTCTCATGAAAGCATCAAAGTGGCCACCTCTTCCCAAAGCAGATGGCTAGAGAGAGCAGCTCATTTGTTCAAGCTCACACAGCATTTAGTGGCAGAGCAAGAGCTAGAACCAAGAACAATGCATTCTGGGTGCAGGGATTTCCTCCTCAGCCTGCTCCTGCTTTGTGACTCCCAGTCTCCACCTGGCCCTTTCTGTTTCCCTTCCTTCTGTGCCTACTCTCACCACCTACAACCCTCATGCCCTGCAAAGATCCTCTCCTCACAGACCCAGTCTCCACTGATCTCAGTTATCACCCTGACTTCACCAGTTTCCTGTGTGACATGAAACAAGCCTCTCTACCCCACTATCTCCTTTTCCTCCTCTGAGCCTTCATAGTACTACTGACTTTTCACTCCTCATGCCACCTCCCACTCCACAGTACAGAATTTGTTCTTCTCTGAGTGATGCACAGAAAAATCTACCTGCATTAAAGTTCAAGTGGAGGATGTAAATTCTACTCAAGACGTTGTAGCAGATATGTTAAACTGTTCACATCTCTCCCTACAAAGAGGTCCTCCTATGCCCCCACCAGCATTCTTATCTCTCTTGTTCTTTCCCTTTGCAGTACCCAGTCTTACTGGCTCTTCCCTTCTCTGTGACACAGAGAAATTCTGCTCTGCCCCAACTTGCACTGCTTTCATTTCAGTGCCTAGCAAAGCAGATGCCTGGTGATAAAGAGAACCCACCCTCTTTAGGCTGCCACTCAGTAACTACTTATTTTTACCCAAAATGGGAAGTTCAACTCTCCAAGTGGCTTATCAAGATCTTTCTCCCTCAGGCTGGATGCAGTGGCTCATGCCTATAGTCCAAGCTACTGGGAGGCTGAGGTCAGAGGATGAATTGAGTCCAAGAGTTGGAGGCTGAAGTAAGCTAGGTAGACATTGGTTGAACTGTAGCCCATGCAACAAAGAGAGACTGTCTAAAAAAAAAAAAAAAAAGTTACAACCTATTAAACACTGTATTCCCACTGAGAAGTTTCAGACCAGCTAGCTACTAAGAATAAAATCATCTCTCTAAGTTTACATGGCTTTAAAAATAGTATTACTAAAATCCAGTTGTGAGAGTTCCAACAGTATACACTGAAAATAAAATGCATGCTCGATAAATTGTCATTTCTTTACTGTAATTCCCTCACAGAAAAACCTTCCCTGCTCTCCTACCAAGATCTTTCAAGCTTCCCAGACCAGCAGTCTGCAAGACAGGAGTCACCCAACACCTCCACATCCACAGTGGTGCCGCTGAGAAGAAAATTCCCACTTCAGCCCAACCCGAAGCCCAGAAAGCAGGAGGCTCTTGCAACCAAGTTGCCTCTGGCTGAAACATGTCTAAAGAACTTCTCAGGTGAGACCCTGCTGAGCTCCAGGGAGAGGGGTGGCAAAGGCATGGACCAAGAGTCCCCTGCTGGGACACTTGACCAAGAGTCCTCTGGGGTAGATCCACCCTCTCTCTCTGCCCCCCTCCAGATCTGGAAGCACAGGAGAGCCCCATTTCTGAATTGCTCCAAACTGCCAAAACTTTTGTGCTATGGAAAAAGGGGAACTTCACTGGATATTAATTGGTTATTTTTGGTGAGGGGAGAGTAAGAGCATCCTCTTACAGTTGGTCCTGGGTGTGGGGTGGGGCAGGGGTTTGCAAAGAGCAGCTCACAGGGGTTACTGGCTGTTACAGAACATTGTTTGGGCTAAAAAACATCCAATTGCCTTACTACTCCAAGAAAAAAATATAAAAGAGTCCCCTTGGGGCCAGGTTGACAAGCTAAACACAGAAGACCTGAAACACACCTGAAATGGCTCTCCAGAAGTCCTGCTATGGAGTCTCTCCACTGGACCAAAGCACTGTTTCCAGAACACCCCTAAACATTAAAATGCAGGAGCCTCTTCTAGCACAGGAAACA
>NW_003852803.1:5035-10745 GCF_000181295.1 Otolemur garnettii
GGAAAGGTCCCCTTTGAAATCTGAGAGATGATATGTTAAAAGGAGTTCTTCTGTACCCAGCTGGGAGTAAATTTGTAGAATTTGTGGTCCTAAAACGGGGCTCAGGCTCAAAGTATATTAAACGGCTTAATTAGTCACACCACTTACCACTCCAAAAAAAAAAGGAAAAAGAAAGGAAGGGGAAAAAGTAAAATTAGAAGCATCTTACAGAAACATACAAATGCCAAAAACTTACTAGAATGCAATAACCTTAAAAGGGAAAAACAGCCAGTATGTAAGCCATGAGGATTAATCGGTTGCTATAATTGAGGTTTCCATTGCTTCTGAGCATCTTAGCAACCAAGACAAAAAGGGAAATATACAACAGATTACATAATATCTACTACTCAATAGAAGAGAAAAGACCAGTTCAAGAGAAATGCATATTTTCTTGATTCTAAATTCTAAGGGAATTTTCCAAGTGAAGAACTAGAACAAAATAATATTCTTGATAATGGAATAAGAGAAAAGTGAGAGGCACTCAAGATATTGGGAAGGGAAAGAAGGAAGAGTCTGTAGCAATTCTGCTATTTAGAATCTAATGTGGGATCCTGAAGTCCTTCTCTAGGGGACAGTCCCATCTGTGAGCTCAGAGGCCTCAAGTGTCTCAGGTTGGAATCCCTCAGAAGCAGAGCCAACGAAGGATTTGCTTGCAGGTATTTTACTGGGGAGAAGTGAGAAAGGGACGGGGGAGCCCAAAGGTGCACTGTGGAGCAAGTTGTCCCTGTAAACATGTGGCCAGAGATGACCGGGAGAGAGTGTGGACACACCTCAGCATGTCTGTCCTGGGACAAGGGATCCTCATCCATTGTCCACTGAGGACTCCTCCTGGAGTCTTAACTCCCCAGGTTTCTGGCACACCCACTTGTGGGCCAAGAGAGCCCACAGACTGACCATCACAGGTGCTGCAGGAGGACAGCATTGGGAGGTACTGCAGTGGTGGGAGCTGAGGGGATGCTGTCAGGACCCCACAGCATCTCCAACACTGTCATTATCTCCTTCACCCCTGCACTACCACCTGCAGGGAGATCTCACAGGCCAAGCTTACACATGACACATGAGAATACCAAAGCTCAGGAGCTAATGGCCCAAGTCATTAATAAGGACAGAGAATATGTGTTTTGTTCACTCTTTATCCCCTGCCCCTAGAGCAGCACCTGACACATGGGAAGCCCTTGATAAATATTTGAAGAAGGGAAGTCATACAGGGAGGATGACTTGGTTGAGTCAAAATTTGCAGTGGCCTTTTCCACTCCAAAAACCACTTTCCTTCAGCTACAGGGCAAGAACACAACCATCTCTGCAGCCATCAGGGCCTTTGAGTAAGTGCCTAAAATAGCTGTTGAATGAATGAAAAATGGATGAACGTGACTGTTCTATACCTTTATGTTCCATCTTTCTCTCCCTTAGTACTGGAGGAAAAACACCAAAACCCATGGAAACAGCACCTGTGTTTCAAAAAGTCCTGGAAAAATAAAGATTTGCACAAAAAATTCACACAGCTACTACTTCTACAAAGACCTCACCCCAGAGGTCTTGAGTACCTGGTCAGAAGGAAGAGACAAGTCCCTGTGGTGGAGAATCAGGGGCATTTGATTGAGATCAGAGATTTATTTGGCCCAGGGTTGGGAACCCAAGAAGAACCTCACATCGTCATACTGCATGGAGCTGCTGGAATTGGGAAGTCAACACTGGCTAGGCAGGTGCAGAGAGGCTGGGAGAAAGGCCAGCTGTACCAGGACCGCTTCCAGCATGTCTTCTACTTCAGCTGTGCAGAGCTGGCCCAGTCCAAGGTGATGAGTCTCGCTGACCTCATCACAAAAGCCCATGGGTGCCCTCCAGTGCCCCTTCAGCAAGTTTTGTCTCAGCCAGAGCAGCTGCTCTTCATCCTCGATGGTGTGGATGAGCCAAGATGGGTCTTGTGGCAGGAGAGTACTGAGCTCTGTCAACACTGGAGCCAGCCACAGCAGGTGGCCACGCTGCTGGGCAGTTTGCTGGGGAAAACCATACTTCCCGAGGCATCCTTCCTGATCACGACTCGGACTGTGGCTCTGCAGAAGCTCATTCCTTCTCTGGAGCAGCCACGTTGGGTGGAGGTCCTGGGGTTCTCTGAGTCTAGCAGGAAGGAATATTTCTACAACTATTTCATAGATGAAAGTCAAGCACTTAGAGCTCTCAGCTTGGTTGAGTCAAACCCAGCAGTCTGGACCATGTGTCTCGTGCCCTGGCTGTCCTGGCTGGTCTGCACCTGCCTGAAGCAGCAGATGGAGATGGGGGAGGATCTCACACTGACCACCCCAACTGCCACAGGCTTCTGCCTGCGTTACCTCTCCCAGGCTCTCCTGGCTCAGCCCCTGGGGCCCAGGCTGAGAGGCATCTGCTACCTGGCTGCTGAGGGCATTAGGCAAAAAAGGAGCCTATTCACCCCACGTGATCTTAGGAAGCATGGGTTAGAGGAAGCCATCATCTCCACTTTTGTGAAGATAGGTGTTCTTCAAAAGCACCCCAATTCCCGGGGCTACAGCTTCATCCACCTGTGTTTCCAGGAGTTCTTTGCAGCAGTGGCCTGTGCCTTGGGGGATGAAAAAGAAAGACGTGAACATCCTGACAGCATCAAAGGTGTTGGAGGTTTGCTACAAGCATATGAAACACATAACCTACTCTGGACACCAACTGCACGTTTCCTATTTGGCCTTTTAAGTGAGCAAGCAGGGAGAGAGATGGAGAGCATCTTCACCTGCCAGCGGGCTCCAGAACTGAGGTGGGAGCTGCTGCAGTGGGCCAAGAGGGAAGCTCAAGGCCTGTGGTCTCCCTGGAAGCCTGGCTTTCTGGAGTTGTTCCACTGTTTGTACGAGACTCAGGATAAGGAGTTCCTGACACAGGTGATGTGTCATTTCCTAGCATCCAGCGTGTGTGTCCAAACACACATGGAGCTCCTGGTGTTCACTTTCTGCATCAAATTCTGCCACCACGTGAAGAGGCTTCAACTGCATGATGTTGGACAGCACAGGCCAAGATGGAGGCCCCCTGGCATAGTCCTGTGAGTACCCACATGCCCCTCTCTCAGTTCTTGGTCCATCCCCTGAGCTCAAATGTCCTGAGCACTGAAGGCTCCTCACTGAGCCTGGGCAGGGGGCTAAGGGATCATGCTCTATGTAATCTGACCAGCATTCTCTGCCCACTGTGGAACAGGCCCTGCTTGCTTGGGATCCTGCCTTGACCTTTGGCCTTTCTTCTACCCCTTAGAACTACTGCTCATCTTCTCTCCTAGACACACTCCCCCTTCATGCTGACCTTAACTGTCCCCACACTTTCCAAGGGTCAGATATCCCCCCCCCACCCCTGTTCTTCTCCCCACATGCTTTCTCTCTGAGAAACTGCTCACTCAGCTGATCAAGGCAACGACAATCAGTGGCAATGGCATTGACCCTGAGATCTTCCCCCAGCTCCTCAGAATCCAGGTCTGAAAAGAAGTCCCCTATTTTTCCCAGCATACCTGACTCCTTGTTTGTGTCCATGTTCCCACAATTGGGGCACTCGACCTGAAGCCCCCTCTGAGCATGTGAGAGCATCTCTCTCTGATCCTCCTCCAGGCCAGCAACACTGAGAACTTCCCCACCTGACTTCCCTTGCCTCTGTTGCAGTATTACTCATAGTACTGATGTGTGTCTCTCTCCTGATTCAGATGACTCCTTCCATAAATATTTTTTAAACACTACTCAGGCCCTACAGATCACAAATTAATAAACACACTCCCTCTTCTGTGGGTCTCAGAGACTGAGGGGAAAAGACAGATACTCATCCTATAAGGACAACAGAGTGTGACCCCTTGTTGGTGGTGTTAATCCCTCACTGTAGGTGTTAAAGGTCTGGATTAGATACTACTGTAGCCCAGGGAAGAAAGTGAGCACACTAGAGACCAGGAAAGAAAAAATTCTCAGAGGAAGAAATGTTAGATTAAGGTCTTTTATTTTCAGATTTTTCAAGTTTTTTTCTCACAATATAACTCATGTTCATTGCAGAAAAGTAAGGATAGATTAAAAAGATGAAAATTAATATAAACTAGAATTCCATCACTCAGAGATGACCATCATTAAGAATGAATGATCAATTCTAAGAATTCTAACCTTTCTTCCATGCACATTTCTATGGTAAAATTATTCCCTACCATACATTTTTATTTTACATCAGCTTTATTTGCTTCATATATCAAGGTTATCTTCCTGTGTTAAGTAATCTGATACAACTCCGTTTGAATGACCACATGATATTCCACAGGGAAAGGGCCATGGCTGATTAGGTCATTCCACTATTCTTGCCCATTTTAGGTTATTTCTAATTGTTCATGGTTATAAATGTGAAGTGGGGCCAGGTGCGGTGGCTCTCACCTGTAATCCCAGCATTCTGGGAGGTCAAGGCAAGATTACATGAGGTCAGTTTGAGACCAGCCCACGCAAGAGTGAGACTCTGTCTTTAATAAGAATAGAAAAATTTACCAGACGTAGTGGTTTGAGCCTGTATTCCAGATACTCAAGAGGCTGAGGCACTAGGATCACTTAAACCCACGAATTTGAGGTTACTGGGAGCTATGATGATGCCACAGCACTCTACGTAGGGTGACAGAGCTCCGTCTCAAAAAAGTAAAAAAATAAAATAAAGCGAAGTAGGCCTTGTCACACTTGGATACAGGTGTTGCAAGTGGCAGTGGCATGATGTGGAGGCACAAGGTACCAGGAACTCAGGCCAGAGCCAGAGAGTTTAGGACGCACAGGCCCAAGTGGAGTCTGGAGGGAATCCATGGGGAAGGCAGGGGCTTCAGCTGCAAGTGGGAAGGAAAATTTTAAAGGCACAGAGTCAGATAGACAAGGTGGAGAGAACAGTAAGAGTCTCCTATATACTGTGGGAAGGGAAAGGAAGACAAGCCACAGATATTAAGGAAATGAAAATGGCAGGTGGAAGGCTCTCAAGTATGTGACTTATAATAAAGGATTGTGAATTTTGAATAATTAACTTTTAATTTTGATAGCTCTTATTAAAGATGGCAAATGACATCAACATTGTTAAAATGTCCATACTACCCAAAGCAATATATAATTTTAATGCAATCCCCATTAAAGCTCCACTGTCATACTTTAAAGATCTAGCAAAAATAATACTTCATTTTATATAGAATCAGAAAAAACCTCGAATAGCCAAGACATTACTCAGAAACAAAAACAAAGCAGGAGGAATCACGCTACCAGACCTCAGACTATACTATAAATCGATAGTGATCAAACAGCATGGTACTGGCACAAAAGCAGAGGTAGATGTATGAAACAGAATAGAGAACCAAGAGATGAACCCAGCTACTTACCATTATTTGATCTTTGACAAGCCAATTAAAAACATCGAGTGGGGAAAAGATTCCCTATTTAACAAATGGTGCTGGGTGAACTGGCTGGCGACCTGTAGAAAACTGAAATGGACCCATACCTCTCACCACTAAGATAGACTCTCACTGCATTAAAGATTTAAACTTAAGACATGAAACTATAAAAATACTAGAAGAAAGTATAGAGAAAACACTTGAAGAAACTGGCATAGGTGAATATTTATGAGGAGGACCCCCTCCCCAGGCAATTGAAGCAACATCAAAAATACACTACTGGGACCTGATCAAACTAAAAAG
>NW_003852803.1:11691-18779 GCF_000181295.1 Otolemur garnettii
CTTGAGCCCAGGAGTTGGAGGTTGCTGTGAGCTGTAATGCCACGGCACTCTACCCAAGGGGGACAGCTTGAGGCTCTGTCTCAAAAAAAAAGAAAGCTATAACCCAATTATAGCCCAAGAATAAGGGGAGAGGGAGAGGAGGGGAGGGGAAGGCTTGGTGGAGGGAAGGTGATTGGTGGGACCACACCTATGGTGCACCTTATAAGGATACATGTGAATCTTTCTAAATGTAGAATATAAATGTCTTAACACAATAACGATGAAAATGCCATGGAGACTAGGTTAACAGTTTGATGAAAATATTTCAAATTGTATATAAAACCAGCACACTGTACCCCATGACTGTATTAAAGTACACAGCTATGATTGAATAAAAAAAAATTTTTTAAAAGATGGCAAATGCTGACTATAATAAAAAATTAAAACTATTCTTAAAGTTTCACGAAACTAAATAAATGTAAACAAAATCAAATAACTTTCAAATGATGTGTTTTTTTTTTTTTGATACATTTGTAGCAGCTGTATTTTGGAAGCTGTTGAAACTTAAAACTTTAGGGATTCTCTGTAAGTTTTTTCACCCTCCCAGAGACCTGCAGCACACACCGTGATTGTTCTTTTTGCTCCTGAGGAGACTCAGGAAGGCAGAGAAGTGGAACTGACATGAAGCCAGTTCCATCAGTTCCATGCAGCCTCCATTCCAGGCCTCCACACAGTTCTGCAGATTTGGGGGGCGTTGGATTAAGGATGGAGAGAAATTGGAATGTATTAAGTCAAAAAGTTAGGGGAGCTATCTCTCCAGAACATAGAAATGTCAGTTTGCAGCCATATCACCCTGAGCACTCCTGATCTCATCTGATCTTGGAAGCAGGGTCAGACCTGGTTAGTGCTTGGATGGGAGAAAATAGAAAGATGAGTCTAAAACTTGAGATAGAGCTTAAGAAAGTGAACCATGGGAAGTAGATGAGGTCAATAAAGCAGTGTGTGAAAATGAAGAAATTAAATGGGTGGAAATTATACAAGGCTGAGTCTATTCTAGCGCTCTCAAAGTCCATCATGCTCTCCTCTCCAGCTGGCAAATATCCTCTTCTAGGATGTTCCCTTTGTCATCTCCTCCTGCAGACCCTCTCTGTGGTCTTGCTGTCCTTGGAAGGGGATAGGGTCCCACATGAGCCAATCTAAACAGCAGTACATACATGTAGGATCACACACAACCTTCCATCATAAACTCACTCTCACACCACCTCTCCCAGCCTCTGTGCCCACCTCTCATTGCTTTTCCTTTCTGGGCACTGGGAGTCCAGAATATCTATGCCAAAAGAAAACAGGCGTGTCTGCATCAAAGAGAAGAAGGCTGTCCAAATCACCAAGCTCCTCCTCTGTGTCAGGCCCTATCTTGGGCACTGCAGATAAAATGATGACAAGTATCTGCCCCAGCCCTAAAGGAACTCCCAGGCTGAGGCAGAAACAAACACACAAAATGAGCATGTAAGTACCTCATGGTGAGGGCTGAGAATGAGGAACCACACAGAGGAGAAGCCCTGAGCCCAGGTGGTAGGGACAGAGGGCCTGGCAGGGAGGCTGGCCTGTCCTGGGGATGGCACTACCCACAGTGGCCTGGTGCTCAGGGAGACTGAACACCCACTGTGTTGTGCAGGGCTGTGCACATGAGACCCCACACACAGATCACCTCTCTCTTAATCTTCTCTCCTTCCCTCAGCTTCATGCAGGTCCCAATCACAGGTGCCTGTTGGGAGCTTCTCTTCTCCATTCTTGAAGTCACCGGAAGCCTGAAGGAGCTGGACCTAAGTGGAAACTTGCTGAGCCACTCTGCAGTGCAGAGTCTTAGTGAGACCTTGAGACGTCCTCGCTGCCACCTGGAGACCCTGCGGTGAGTATGGCTGGGGTTTTGCTCTGAAGCATGGCTGGGCAGCACATCCAAGGCAGAAGCAAAGGCTAGGATGAGGGATTGGTCTTTGTATTCATCAAACATTCGTTGTAGCCCTCTCTACCCATACACTGTGACAGAGGCCAGGGCGACACAGATAGGATTTTTTTCTCACAGATTCTACAAGAGACTGACATTAATCAGGGAACCATACTAACAAATCTATAAATTTATAATAATTAGGACTCTAGTGGTGAAAACTTTCCTCAAGAGGAAGGGAAGCTTGAAAAATATCTCAGGAATACAGAGGATTTAACTAAGAGAAGAAGAGGAAGAAAGTTTTAAACAGAGGGAATGGCATATACAAAGGCCCTGTGGCAGGAGGGAGGATGAGGCAGGCAAGGACTTGAGAATAGCCCTGTGCGTCTGGAGGGCAGAGAGCAAAGGGGTGTGATGAGGTTGCAGAGACTGGCAAGAACCTGACCACACAAAGCCTGCAGGCCATGATGGGATTAGGCGTCTTTTCCTGATGCATTGGAATTTTAAGCAGAGAGTTGACAAGATAAGTATATTTTCAACATAGAAACTGGCTGCTATGCAAAAAGTGAATTGTAATAGTACAAAAGTAGAGGTTGGGAAAACAGTAGGAAAATGCAGTAGTTCCTATGAAGGTGGTGATAGCCTAGACTAATGAAAATTATAGTAGTTTCAGTAACAGACAGTAATCACTCACTGTAGTATTAGCCATGGAGATGGAAAGAAGTCACTGGATTCAAAAGATCTATAAGAGTAAAATAACTGGGCTCAGGAAAGGTTTGGATTTAGGGAGAAAGGGAGAGGGCAATGTCAAGAAAAATCTTAGGTTTCTAGCCAAAGCCACTTATGGGATAGGGATGCCTTCACTTAGATGAGGAATGCTGAAAGAGGTGAAGTTGAGTGATAGAGTGTCATGACTATGATCTTGTACTTGTTGGTTTCAAGTTCCTTTGAGGTATCCAAGGGGGTAACAAATAAAGCTCTATGTGTCTAGCCATGATGGCTCATGCCTATAGTCCTAGCACTCTAGGAGGCCAAGGAGGGAGGATTGCTTGAACTCAGGTGTTCAACACCAGCCTAAGTAAGAGTGAGACCCCATCACTACTAAAAATATAAAAATTGGCTAGGTATTGTAGCAGGCACCTATAATCCTAGCTACTTAAGAGGTTGAGGCAGGGCCATCACTTAAGCCCCTGCCTGATATTGAGGTTACTGGGAGTTAGGCTGAGGCCAGAGCCCTCTAGCTTGGGCAGCAGAGTGAGACTCTCTCTCAAAGAAAAACAACAAACAACCACAACAAAAATGATAAGACTGTTCCGCAAAACAGATCTCAATGAATCTGAAAGACTTAAAATTACACAAAGTGATCTAATTTTACTTCTCTGATCATGATCAAATAAAATTAGAAGTCAACAACAGAAGGAAATTTGGGGAATTCACAAGACACTTAAATTAAACAACAAACTCCAAATTATCAATAGATCAAAAAAGAAATCACAAAAGAACTTAAAACATACTTTGAAACAATAGAAACAAAAACACAACATACCAAGATGTATTGGCTGCATCTAAAGAAGTGCTGAAGGGGAAATTTACAGCTATAAATGCCTACGTTAAAAAAGAAGATGGGATATCACTACATACCTATTAGAATGTCCAAAATCTAAAATACTGATAACACCAAATGCTGGTGAGTATGTGGAGCAACAGGAACTCTCATTGATAGCTGATGGGAATACAAAATAGTATAGTCTTTTTGGAAGATGGAGAGGCAGTTTTTTATAAACCTAAATGTACTTTTACCATATGATCCAGCAAACACAATCCTTGGTATTTACCCAAATGAGTAAAGCCTGTATCTACACAAAAACCTTCACATGGATATTTATGGCAGCTTTCTTCATAATTGCCAAAACTTAGAAGTAACCAAGATATTCTTCAGTAGGTGAATGGATAAATAGACAGGTGCATATGCAGATTATGGACTATTGAGGGCTAAAAAGAAGTAAGCTATCAAGCCATACAAAATAAGGACCTTAAGTGCATATCATTAAGTGAAAGAAGCCAACCTGAAAAGCCTACATACTGTATGATTCCAGCTATGTCACATTTTGGAAAAGGCAAAACTATGGAGACCATAAAAGGATCAGTAGTTGCTAATGTCCTTGCGATAAAATGATTACTTTTTTCTTCCAGGTAAATACCTAGTGATGGGATTAAGGGATCAAATGGAAGGTCTATTTTTAGCTCTTTGAGGATTCTCCATATGTCTTTTCAAAAAGGTTGTACTGGTTTGCAGTCCTACCAACACTGTCTAAGTGTTCCCTTCTCTCAGCACCCACACCAGCATCTGCAGGTTTGAGACTATGTGATGTACGGTGTTCTCAATGGGGTTACGCAATATCTCCAGGTGGTTTTGATTTTCATTTTCCGATGATGAGGGATGATCCATTTTTCATGTGTTTGTTGACCATTCATCTGTCTTCTGGGAGAAGATTCTGTTCATGTCTCTTGCCCAGTGATTAATTGGATTGTTGGCTCCTTTCTTGTTGATTTGCTTGAGTTCTTTGTAGATTCTGGATTATTAGCCCTTTGTCAGATTCATAACATGTGAGTATCTTCCCCCATTCTGAAGGTAGCCTTTTCACTTTCTTTATTGCATCCTTAGCTGTGCAGAAGCCTTTGAGCTTGATCAGGTCCCAGTTACTTGTTTTTGCTGTTGCTGCACTTGCCAACGGGGTCTTCTTCGTAACATCTATCCCCAGCCCAATATCATTACGGGCTTTCCCACACTTCCTTCTAGAGTTTCTGTAGTTTTGTGTCTTAGCATTAAATCTTTTATCCAGCATAACTTAATTTTTGTAAGTGGTGAGAGACATGGGCTCAGTATATATCTTTTACATGTGGCTAACCAGTTCTCCCAGCACCATTTATTAAATAGGGATTCTTTCCCCAGTGGAAGCTTTTGTTTGCTTTATCAAAGATCGAATGGCAATATGAGGCTGGCTTCATCTCTAGGCTTTCTATTCTATTCCATAGATCTATGTCTCTATTTTTGTATTGACAGTATTCATAGCAGCTCAACTCACAATCACAAAGACATAAAAACAATCCAAGCCCCCATCAACCCATGGAAGGATTAATAAACTATGTATACTATGGAATACTCTTCAGCCATAAGAAAGATAGAGACTTTACATCTTTTGTATTTACCTGGACCAAGTTAAAGAACATTCTCTGTACTAAAGCATCTCAACGATGGAAAAACAAGCACCCTGTATAATCATTACTGACTGGAAACTAATATATGAACAACTATAAACCTACATGAGAGAAAAGCATATTTAAATTCAAGTAGGGAGGAGAGGCAAAAGGGGAGGGGGCTCAGTAAGCTTCCATCTAACAGGTACGATGTAAAGGTATATGGCGCACCTCCTGTGTGAAGGACTCAAATTCAACTCAGATGCTACCTAACAAAGGCAAACAACGTAACCCAGACATATGTACTCGTATATTAATCCAAAACTTTTTTTAAAAGAGAAAGATTAGAGATAAGGGGAAAAATGACCAGGATCCAGGTCATAAGGGCCCTGTAGACCAGGATAAGGACCTTGTGTTTTACTCTGAGTGATATCAGAGAACATTGGAAGGTTTTGATTAAAAAAAGATTCCAAAACTGATGACTGTAATTTGTTTCTATGTCTGTCTCCCAGTAGCCTGTGCATTTCTGGGGTCCTGGGGATGGAGGCTGCTCTTACTGACCTCCACCCAGCCCACAACAGGTTATCAGTGGGTGTTTGTGGGTATTCACTGAATCCAAACATTAGGAGACTCAAGGCCCTGGGTATGTGCTTCCTATAGGTTAGCCTGCTGTGACCTCACACTAGAGGACTGCAAGGACCTTGCCCTTGGGCTGAGCCAGACCCTGACTGAGCTGGAGCTGAGCTTCAACATGCTCATGGATGCGGGAGCCAAGTACCTTTGCTGGGAGCTGAGACAGAATTGCACGCTGCAGCGACTACAGTAATTATATCGGGTTGACACCACCTTGTGGGGTGGACGTGGGAGGAACAGGAAGTTCCTTGCTCTGTCAGGAAGACCAGGGGAGGGGCAGAGAGAAGGGGAGACCTGCTTCGAGGGACTGGCGGGGGGGTGTCCTACAGGATGTCAGCCAGGCTGTGGAGGCTCAGGAGGAGGGTCACCCACACCTGGGCTGAGGGATGTGGCCTTTAGGCTCCAAAGGCAGCACAAGCACCCAAGTCCCAGAGGGCACATACTTTCTAAGCCCCTGTGTGAGTCACATTTGCTATTGTCCCATTGGCCAAAGCAAGTCCTGTGATGGCCAGGCCAAGATTCCAGGGGCAGAGAATTAGACTCAAGCTCTTAAAGGGAGGATACCACCCAGGGGCATGGACACAAAGTGGAGGTGGGGGGAGAATGTGTGGCCATTGTCACAGTCTACTAGAGGGTGATGATAATGGTACCAATTTCACAGACTTTTTATGGGGATTAATGGGTGAAGTTGGGGTCTGCCTACTAATAAGGCCTCCTTCTTGGCCTAGGGCTCAGTCTGAGAGCTAAAATCACTGGTGTCCACTTAACTCAGTCGTCTATCTCATTCAAAAGGCCAGTGTCATGCCCCATCAAGGGGACTGTTCACCTCTCCCTGAAACCCCAGGGCCCCATGCCCTGACACACAAAATTACACACACAACCCTCTGCTCAGAGGGCTGCCATCAGGGAAACCATGCACTTCCCTCCTTATTTCCCAAAGCCAAATGTCTCCTTCCCAGGGCCATTGCCTGTTTCCCCACTCAGTAATGCTGAGCCAAGAGTTAATGGGGTGTGTGGATGGGAAGGGGAGTCATCCGGGACCCCCATCTAACATCAAGGGTTAGTGATTCCTGGAAGGATAGGAATGTAAAGCCAGGCCTGATGCCGGCTTTTCTACTTTCCCAGAACTCTCCCTTGGCCAAGACCCTGAGGGTTATGTGACATGTTACCAACATTGACTACAAATAAGGTCCTGAGCTTTCTGCTGGGAGCTGAGAAGACCCAGATGTGGGAGCCAAAGGTTCTAGAAGCACGGCTGAGGCCCCAAGGGCAGAGGACCCCCAGACAGCCTTCCCCAGAGACAGCCTGTGTACACACAGCATAAGCAGACACA
>NW_003852803.1:19620-24350 GCF_000181295.1 Otolemur garnettii
CTCAACTTCTATTCTTGTGTGAGCTCATTCATTTTTCTCCTGTATTGCCAATACCCTTAAGATCGAAACCCACCAAAGCATCCTATGGCACCTGAATCAGGGTGTTCAGCAGGGTTAACAGTTAGACCCAGGTTTACTCGGGGAACATTGGGTAAATCACTCTTCAAGGCTGACGTAGTGAGTATCAGAATTCATGAGTATCACACTGGAATGAGAAAGGGTGCTTGCCGCATCCTGAGGGGCTCCTTGGCTGCAAGAGGAAAGTTAAAATCTCTAGATTACTGAAATCCAAGAAAGTTTTTATCTTCCCTAATGTCACCTCAGGGCTCCCAAAGGGCCATAGCTGCAGGCAAGGGAGACCAGACCCCAGTTACTCAGAAGAGTGAGCCCTGACGACAATGACTGTGGGCCCATGTGTGTCTCTCCTGCAGGTTGGTCAGCTGTGGCCTCACATCCAGCTGCTGCCAGGACCTGGCCTCTGTGCTCAGCACCAGCCCCAGCCTGAAGGAGCTGGACCTGCAGCAGAATGACCTGGGAGACCATGGCGTGAGGCTGCTCTGTGAGGGGCTGAGGCATCCCGTCTGCTCACTCACGCTCCTGTGGTAAGGCTCTGTGAGCCCACTCTGGGCAGAGGGTATGGGAGTGAGAGTGGCAAGGGATCGGATCAAGGAAGGAAAAGGGGCTGCTAAATGCATAGTCAGCCTGGATTTCTTACTGGGTCTGCCACTTACTTACATGGGCCAATCAGGCAAGTCACTGTCCCCACTGAGACCCAGTTTCTTCGTCTGTGGAATGGGAGTATCATATCCACTTCATGGATTATAATGAAATAAAATGTATAAAGAAAAAGGCCAGTGCTGGGAAGAGTCAGGCATGATGAAATGATAAGTATTAGTGAGGCTGCATGTTCTAAGAGACTCCAGCATCACCCCAGGGCAGCACTTCATTCATTCACTCATTCATTCATTCATGGCATGCCTCCCATGTGTAAAGCAAACAGGCCTGGGTCCTGCCCTCTTGAATTTAAACTCTAGCGGGAAAGAGATAAACATTGCTCACCTGTGAATGCACAAGTGTGTGTGCATCAGCTCTGTTGAGTGCTATGAAGGGGACATACAGGGTACTATGAGAATGTGACTCTGCGGGAGGATGGAATTAGGTTGAAGGGCCAGGAAGGGCTTCTCTGAGGAAGAGACATCAGACTGAGGCCTGAAAGGGAAATAGGAGTTGCCCAGGCCACTCTGGGGAGAGCTGTCCAGGAAAGGGACAACATGGGGAGAGACCCCAACAGAAAAGGGCTTGAGCACCCGAGGTCCAGAGACCCCTGAAGAGACCTGTGTGGCTGGAGTGGAATGAACCCCCAGCCCTCAATTCATATCCTGCAGGCCCTGGAGCCTAATGTCCTTCCTTCCCCAGGTAGTCACTCCCACACCATCTCTGTGCCACTTGCTCTTTCTTCCTCCTCCCTGAAAACAAACACATGGGCCATTTCTGATGAACACTTCCCTGCAGCCAGGTGGGACTGTGCCACGTGCTCAAGAAACTGACAGAGGCTCCAGGTGACATGTCCAGAGACTCGGGTCCTACTCTGATCTCTTAGAAAGGGGCTAGGATCCTGGGCCCTTGGGTTCTCCTCAGCCAGGCCTCCAGCTCCCTCTCCCAAAGCTAAGGGCAGCATAACAGGGATAAAAAGTCTACACTTGGGTCTCTCTCCGCCACTTACAACCAGAGAACTCCATCCTGGGACCAGAACCTTCCCACCACCAGCCTGATGGCCACTGGGT
This sequence comes from Otolemur garnettii, assembly GCF_000181295.1. NCBI lineage: Eukaryota > Metazoa > Chordata > Mammalia > Primates > Galagidae > Otolemur > Otolemur garnettii. The sequence continues at coordinate 21,405 of NW_003852803.1, forward strand.
ATTGTTGGTGTAACCATCTACCCCGAGTTGAAGAGCCTCCCCAGAGCTTGGCCAGCATGGTTGTCAAACCTCAGCTGCCTAGGAGGGGATCTTGCTCCCTGAGATGCTGTGAAGGTTCCCCATCCTTCCCTCCTGGAGCCCAGGACTTGGTTGAGAGGAACAACTGTCTGCTGCTTGGGGTCCATCCCCTCCCCAAGGGGAAAATAGCTCTTCTCACAGTAGGGTGACAAAGGCCTGGCCCTTCACAGGGTGAGGATCTTGTGACCTCCTGCTTTATTTGCATCTCTTAACAGGCAGAGCAGGAGAGATTCACCCTTGACTGAGGACACAGACACTTAAAAAAGCAATAAATGCATAATCAGCCTGGGTCTCTTACTAGGTCTACCACTTACTTACACGTACCACTCAAGACAGTCACTGTCCCCTCTGAGACTTGGTTCCTTCATCTGTTGAATGAGACTATCATACCCACTTCATGGATTATAATAAAATAAAATGTATAAAGAAGACCATGCCTTTGTCACCCTACTGTCCCAAATCTGCCAGAAACCCCACAATACAAGGCCTGTGCGAATAGAACCAGGACTCTCTCTTTCCAGCAAAACTTCCAAACTCCAGGAGACAACCCCTAGGTCCAGGCCCTAGATGGTCACTATGAGGCTATGGGAGTGCCACTAGTAGCTGGCTTCAGGGACGACTCCTGCCAATGACAGCCCCTCACCAAGGCCACACTTCCTTTCTGGGGTAGCCTGCATTCGACAACTGAGGACTAACTGACAGATCTTGGAGTACAAAAACCCAGCCCCTAATCCCAACCCCAGACAGCTCTAAAGGGCCATCCCATCTTTAGAAGTGCCCATAGTGTCAACTGAGGCCGCTCCTGAGACCATCCAGCACCCACTTCTCCCTCTGCCCAATCCACACTCCTCCTTCCCCTCTCCCTGGTTGGAACCCAGAACACTCCCTAGTAAAATTCCTTACACTACTCTCCACCCTAGAGCCCGAGTACCAGGGAGCCCAACATAGGACAGAGTCCTTTGGGAGATGCAGGTCCCCGGATTCTGGATGAGCCCCAAGGGCCCAGGGAACACATGGGAACCGCAGGAGAACCAAGCCCCCTTGTGCTTGCAGGCTGGACCAGGCCCCTCTAGGTGAGGAGCTGAAGGAGGAGCTGAAGACCCTGGAGAAAGAGAATCCCCCACTGCTCATCTCCAGCAGGTGGGAAAGGGGCCCCAGAACTCCTTCTGGCTGGTACAGACTCAGGGATGAGCCTAGAGACAGGGAAGGATTCTTAAGGTGGGAGAGACAGACAGAGCCAGGAGAAAACCAGGAAGCCACAGTAGCCACAGTGAGGTTTGCTTAGTGCTAATAGAAGTAAATCACCTCCCTGCTGAAACCATCTGTTAGACAAATAAGTAGGTCAAAGAGTGAAAAGCTGAGTGGGTGAGTGAATCCTCTGGGGCCACCATAGTGTGATGCCAAATGGCCAATAGTATAGGCTCCTTCAGAGCAGAGCAGGGAAGGTTTAGAACAATGAAAGCAATATGACCACATGGGGGAGACAGAGACAAAGACAGAGGGAGCACTTGGGACAGAGACCACCCTCAATGTCACTGCAACTTACACACACACACCCCTGGCTTGAGGGGTAAGCCCCAAACCCCAGGGATAGCAAAGTCCATCCTCCACACCCAGGAATCTGCTGCAGCCCCCTTATTCTCTCACTTGGCACAGTTCAGCCTGTGTCTGTAAAGTGCAGCTGTCCCCAAGTTCCTGGCAGCTGTGACCCACCAGAAATGAAAAGGAAAGAGTTCCTGGGATTAGGAGGAGGCAGCCATCCACTGAACAGACATCCCCTGATAACACGGTGTTTCTTCACATACGAATCTGACACATCACTTGGCTGCCAAAGATCTGTAATATTTCTCCATTGCTTCTGGGGCAAAACAGAGAGTTATTTGTTTCTTTTATCTTTTTATCTTACTTTTGATGCAGTCTCACTCTATTACCTGGGCTAGACTGCAATGGTATCAGCCTAGCTCACAGCAACCTTAAACTCCTGGGTTCAAGCAATCCTCTTGTCTCAGGTACTACAGAGGCCACCACAATACCTGGCTAATTTTCTTATCTTAATAGAGACGAGGTCTCACTCTTGCTCAAGCTGGTCTTCAACTCCTGAGTGCAAAGAATCCTACCACCATGGCTTCTAGAGTGCTAGGATTACAGAAGTGAGCCAACATGCCAGGCCAAAACAGATAGTTCTTGACTTGGGCCAGAAGACTTTGCTGTGGTCCCTATCCCTCTCCCATTCCACCAAGGCCACTTTCTCCCTGCCCACTGGCCTCTAGACCAGTGGTTCTCAAACTCAGTGTTTCTAAATGTCCCCTGGAAGGCTTGCTATAACACAGATTCCTGCTCCCTCAAGCCCCCAGAGATTCCAATTCAGCATGTCTGAATGGGCCCTAGGACTCTGTAGTTCTTGGAGCTCTGGGTGATGGTGACAGTGATGCTGCTCCATGGGCCACACTCTGAGCAGGGTGCTCCAGTCCCCTGGCCTCCTCCTGTTCCTCACAGGAGCTGAATCTCTCCTCCCTCAGAGTCCCTACCTCTGCCTAGAATCCACCCCTTCTTGGCCCAGCCAACCCCTCCCATCCTCCTAAGCTCAGCTCAGCTCCTCTGCACAAGGTCAGATGAACCCACCAGTGAGGTAAAACCCAGCCAGGTGCAGTGCTGCAGATGTGTGGGGTAACTTGTGCCTGTCTCCCCACTGGACTATGCTCTTAGAGGTTGCGCTGTCTTTCTTGTTCACTACTGTGAACTCAGATTCCAAAATGGATCAGCTACTGTGTAAAAAATGGGCTGGACAGGAACCAGAGTGAAGGAGGGAGACCTTTCAGGGGACACAGCTGTGGTTCAGGTCATAGATGCCAGGGCCTAGCAGTAGGG
>NW_003852803.1:51147-59378 GCF_000181295.1 Otolemur garnettii
AAAAAAAAAAAAAATTGACCCAAGAAATGAATGAAAGACATGATGAAAGTATAAATCACAGATTTGCACTTAAGGAATTGAAGAAGTCATTTCAGAAGCTTAAAAATGCAGTAGAAAGTATCAATAACAGATTAAACCATGGAGAAAAAAGAATCTCAGAGTTATAGGATAAAGGTCTTAAACTAACTCAGGCATTTAAAGAGGCAGAAAAGAAGAGAATAAATGCAGAGTAATCTCTTAGAAAATTATGAGACTTCACAAAGCATACAAACATATAAATCACAGGTACCTCTGAGTAAGACTGACCCAAAGGTATGGAAGCCCTACTGGTGGGTATCATAATCAAAAATTTCTCAAGCATCACCAAAGATTCTCACACACTCCTTTTAGATGGATATCGAACTCTGGTTCTCAATACAAACAGAGCATCTCCTGAACACATTATGATGGCCATGTCCAAAGTCAACGTGAAAGAAAAAATTATGCAAGCATCCAGGAGTAAGCATCAATGACCTACAGGCGCAGACCCATCGAGGTGACAGCAGACTTCTCAGATGAAACTTTACAAATGAGAAGAGATTGGGCTGCAACTTTAAACTTACTCAAAATAAAAACCAACCTCTAGCCTACAATCCTGTATCCTGCCAAACTAAGTTTCATATTCGATGAAGAAATTAAATATTTTCCTGACAAGCAATCATTGATGGTATTTGCCACTACAAGACCAGTTCTGCAGGAAGTCCTCAGAACAACAGTACGCACAGACCATCACAATGGACCACCAGCAAAGAAAGACATCAGAAACAAAGGGTCAAAGCCTGGCTTCAACAATGGCCCAAGTGGTAAAATTAGCTATCAGACCTCTACAGAACAAGACAAACAGAACTCTAATGAATTTATCAATTCTCTCAATAAATGTGAATGGTTTGAATTCCCCACTGAAGAGGCATAGGCTAAATGACTGGATAAAAAAGAACAAGCCAACTACATGCTATTTTCAGTAAACATGGATAACCTTTAAGGACAAAATAAGACTCCAGGTGAAAATTTGGAAATCAAGTTTTCCAAAAGCAAATGTAAATTAGAATAAAGAGATGATTGCTATTTTATTTGCAGATTCAACTGTGTTTAAAGCAACAAAAGTAAAGACAGACACTATATACTAATCAAGGAAACAACACAACAAGAATACATTACAATTATGAATTGAAATGATCCTAGATTTATAAAACAAACCCTAACTGGTTGGAACAATATGATATCCTATAACACCATATGCCCCATTGACAGAACTGGACATACCCTCTCAACAAAAACTAAACAAAGATACAAGGGACTTAAACAGAAACCCAGAACAATTAGGCTTAAGAGACATACACAGAACATACTCTCCCGAAGTTAGTGAATATATGTTCTTCTCATCAGCCCATGGGTCATAGCCAAGATAGATTATATCCTAGGGCCTAAATCAAACCTCAACAAAATTTTTAAAATAGAAATTATACCTTGTATCTTTTCAGATCATAAGGCAATAAAGGTAGAACTCAACTCCAACAAAAAACTTCACCCCACACAAAGTCATGGAAACTAAACAACTTTATGCAGAATGGGAGCAAGGTCAAGGAGGAGATAAAGAAGAAAATTATTAGATTCCCCTAACATAATGACAATGAAGCCATAAGCTATCAAACCTGTGGGATACTACAAAAGTAGTTCTAAGAAAAATTTACCACATTAAATGTGCACATCCAAAAGATGGAAAAAGCAGACATCAACAACCTAACAAATTATCTCAAGGAAATGGAAAAGAAAGAACAATCCAATATCAAATCTAGCAGAAGAAAGAACAATCAAAATTAAATCAGAAATAAGGCGGCGCCTATGGCTCAAAGGAGTAGGGCACCAGCCCCATATAGCAGAGGCGGCGGGTTAAAACTCAGCCCTAGCCAAAAACTGCAAAAAAAAAAAATTTTTAAATTTTAAATCAGAAACAAATGAAAATGAAAACAAAAGAATAATTCAGAAAATAACTCAAAAAGCTAGTTCTTGGAAAACATAAACAAAACCAATAAACCTCTGGCCAGATTAACTATAAACAGAAAAATAAGATCTCTAATTAGAAACAAAAAAGGGTGAATAAACATAGATATCACAGAGATACAAAAGATTACATCTGACTACTACAAGAAACTCTATGCCCAGAAATTTGAAATGTGGAGGAAATAGACCAATACCTTAAATCACACAACTCCTCTAGACTTAACCAGAAAAAGATAGATCTCTTTAACAGATTATTATCAAGCATTGAAATTGAAGAAACAATAATAAAAAAAAAAACCTCCCAACAAAAAAGCACCCTGGGCCAGATGGGAGTTTTCACTGTGAAAACTTCACACCAGAATTCTATCAAACCTTTAAAGAAGAGCATAGACCTACACTGCAGAAACTATTACAAAACACTGAGAAGGAAGGAACACTCCCAGCATGTTCTACAAAGCAAACATCACCCTGATGTTTGAACTCAAAACCAGGAAAAGACTCAACAAAAATGGAAAACTACAGACCAATTTCACTAATGAATATGAATGCAAGAAATATTCAACAAAATCTTAGCAAACCGAACATGGCTATGCATTAAAAACAATTATACATCATAATCAAGTTGGCTTTATCCCAGGAATGCAAAGTTGGTTTAATATGCAAAAATCCATAAATGTAATTCACCATGCCAACAGAAGCAAAAACAAAGACTATGTGATTCTCTCAATAGATGCAGAAAAAGCATTTGATAAAATTCAGCATTGTTTTCTGACAAGAACACTTAAGAATATAGGCATAGGTGACACATTTCTTAAATTGATTGAAACTATCTATGACAAACCCACAGCTTACATTATAATGAATGGAGTAAAACTGAAAGTTTTTCCACTTAGAACTGGACCAGAGAAGGATGTCCTCTATTGCCACGACTATTCAACATATTTCTGGAAATTCTAGCCAGTGCAGTCAGGCAAGTTTAGGATATCAAGGGCATTCAAATGGGAGTAAAAGAGGTAAAACTCTCCTTCTTTGCCAATGATGTGATCTTATACTTAGAAACCCCAGAGACTCAACCACGAGACTCCTGGAAGTGGTCAAGAAATACAGTAACATCTCAGGATATAAAATTAATGTCCACAAATCAGTAGCCATTGTATATGCCAAGAGCAATGAAGACTAGGTACAAATCAAGGGCACAATTCCCTTCATAGTAACTTCAAAGAAAATGAAATAGCTGGGAATATATCTAACAAGGAAGGTGAAAGATCTCTAAAGAGAGAATTAAGAAACTCTAGAAAAGAAATAGCAGAAGACATTAACAAATGCAAGAATATACCATTCTCTTGGCAGGGAAGAATCAACATTGTTAAAATGTCTACAGTACCTAAAGCAATTTATAGATTTAATGCAATCCCCATTGAAATACCAACATCATATTATGAAGAACTCAAAAAGAATAGTTCTTCATTTTGTATGGAACCAGAAAAATACTGTCACCAAGGCAATTCTTAGTGATAAAAACAAATCCAGGCTCATCACTTTACCAGACTTCAGGTTATACAAGTCCACCTGATCAAAATAAGCATGATATATTGGCACAAAAATAGACACATAGATCTCTGTAACAAAAAAGAAAACCTAGAGATGAAACCACCATTTTATATCTACCTAATCTTCAATAAATCAAACAAAAGCATACACTGTGAAAAAGAATCCCTATTCAATAAATGGGAGAACTGGATAACCACATGTAAAAGACTGAAACTGGACTCATATCTTTCACCACTTATAAAAATTGAATCACAATGAATGAAAGATTTAATTCTAAGACACAAAACAATAAAAATCCTAGAAGAAAGTATGGGGGAAACTCTAGCTGCTAACGACCTGTGGAACGATTATGAAGAAGGCTCCACTGGCAATTGCACAACTAAGGACACAAAATTCAAAACAAATAGACAACCTTCAGAATGGGAAAAGATATTGGCATGTTATGAATCAGACAAAGGGTTGATAACTAGGATCTATAGAGAAGTCAATTTAACAAAATAAGAGTAAATAATCCCATCTATCACTGGGCAAGAGACATGAACAGAACCTTTTCTGAGGAAGACAGACAAATGGCTAACAAACGTATAAAAAACTGCTCGTCATCCCTAATCATCAGAGAAATGCAATCAAAACCACCCTGAGATATCACCTAACCCCAGTGAAAATAGCCCACATCACAAAGTCCCAAAGTGGCAGATGCTGGCACAGTTGTGGAGAGAAGAGAACACTATTACACTGCCGGTGAGATTACAAACCAATACAGCCTCTTTGGAAAGAAGTATGGAAAATCCTCAAAGAACTCAAAATAGACCTTTCATTTGATCCCACAATTCTATTACTAGGTATTGACCCAGAAGAAAAAGAAGTAATTTTATAATAAGCACATTTGCACTATAATGTTTATTACAGCTCAATTTACAATCACCAGGGTGTAGAATCAACCCAAGTGCCCACCAATCTATGAATGGATTAATAAACTGTGGCATATGTATATTATAGAACACAATTCAGCCATTAAAAAGTGGAGACTTTACATCTTGTGTATTAACTTGGATGTAGTTGGAGAACATTCTCCTTAGTAAACAAGTATCCAATGTGCTCAATACTAATATGAAGCCAGTAGACAACAAATACTTGCCCACACAAGAGGAAAACTCAATTAAATTTGAGTGGGGGAAGGGGAGGAGGAAGTAGGAAGAAGGGAGGAACAACAAGGGAGAGGGATAAATGTGCTCTCACCTAATAGGCAGAATGTAAAGGTATGTGTCACTCGTCCTGGGGGAGGGGCACAACTACAACTTGGACTTTACCTAACAAAGGCAAACTATATAAACTAATCATTTGTACCCTCATATTACACTGAATTTTTTTTTAAGAAAAAATAAGGATTGAAGCATGGTGTATGGGAGTAGCCTCCAACTTCTGCTTTGACACCTCTAAGGAGAGCCTCACCTTGGGGGTCTCAAAAAACCCTTGCTCGTTTGCTGAGGGTATTTTCAGTACCTTAGGAATGTGTTCAAAGAGAAAGAGAGCACAAGTACTCTTGAAGCTGAACCCAGACATGTCTGCCATAGTATGGCCATCTAGGCTTTCCTTCCCTTCTCTAAAAGTGCAGCATGCATTAACTCATTAACTTTAAGGACAACCCTGTATTAGTCAGTGTTCCAGAGAAACAGAATCACTACATTCTTTGTGAATATGTGTATGTTAGAATATGCACACATACATATATATGTGTATATACGTATATATATGCATAAAGAGAGAAAGAGAGATTTTATTTTAAGGAACTGGCTCACACAATTATAGAGGCTGACAATTCCAAAATCCGTAGAGTAGGCCAACAGGATAGAGATCCCAGGGAAAAGCTAATATTGCAGTACAAGTCCAAAAGCTGTCTGCCAGTGACTTTGCTCTAGTTCCAAGGGATGTCACTGGTTTGTTCAATTTAGTCCTTCATTGAATGGATGAAGCCCTCTCACACTGTGGAGGGCAATCTACTTTACTCAACATTCACCAATGTAAATGTTTTTCTGTGTATTTTTTTTTTTTTAAGACAGAGTCTTACTCTGTCACCTGGACTAAAGTGCAGTGATGTCATCATAGTTCACTGTGACCTCAAATTCCTGGGCTCAACCTCAGACTCACATCTGAAGGGAATTGTTACTTCTACATCAAGCATCCTAGAAGAAAGTTAATTTAGAAGTTATCCAGATTTAGATTTAAGTCATAATAATTTGAATATATGGAGTATCATTTTACTCTTCTGAATTATTCTCATAGGTTAATTTTTATTGAAGCTTACATTACTTGGGCTGGGCGCAGTGGCTCACACCTGTAATCCTAGCTGTCTGGGAGGCCAAGACGGGATTATCACCTGAGCTCATGAGTTCAAGACCAGCCTGAGACACAGTGATACCTTGTCTTTACAAATAGCTGGGTGTTGTGGTGGGCACCTGTATTCCAACTACTTGGGAGTCGAGAGGCTGAAGCAAGAGAATCACTTATGTCCAAGAGTTTGAGGTTGCTGTGAGCTGTGATACCACAGTACTATACCAAAGGCAACAAAGTAAGACTTGGATGCATTTTGATATACTCCCAAAGGGCCTGTTGAGACCAAGAGACCTCCTGAAAGACCCCTCCCCTGGACAGAGACCCCCTGCACATGGCTTCTCCCCATTTCCCATGGCTTCTCCTTGCTTCCCCTGAAGACCCCTCCTCTGCTTCCTTCCCCTGTGTCCTCAGACCCCCAACGGACTCCCTCCAATGCCCCGCCCTCTACTTTCCGTTCCCCTCCCCGACTTGGCAGTTTGGCTCACCTGCCTCGTTTTCCCCCTTTTGTCGGTTTAACCCCCTGTTCTGCCAGTTTACCCCTAGTATATAAGCAGCCTGTAACAGCCATTCGGGGTCTCTCTCCCCGCAAGGCTGAGGGACCCTGACATGCGCGCCAGAATAAAACCTCTTGCGAGTTGCAGCGACGGAGTGTGGTGACTGATTCTGGGGGTGTAGCTCTATACCTACTGGACCCCTTTGAGCCAGGGTCCAACAGGCCCAACAAAGAAACAAAGACCCAAAGCACCAGAAACAGGCTAACTTTAGAAATCTGGTAGTCAGAGGGAGCAGCCCAGCAGTGCCACTGTTAAGCAGACTGACAGTGCTTGTGTGCTATCTGGTGGCCATAGTGAGTAGCTGTATAGATGGACCAACAGAAAAGCATTCAAAAGACTTTCAGTGTCGGTACCATTTATTACACCAATATTGCAGGCAAGGTGGTGATTTAGGAATACTAGATACAACACTGAATAAAACAGGCTAAATCCCATCTTCAGGAAGCTAACTTTCATTCCTTTTTTTTGAGACAGAGTCTCACTTTATTGCCTTCAGTAAAGTGCCATGGCGTTATAGGTCACAGCAACCTCAAACTCTTGGGCTCAGCCTCCCAAGTAGCTGGGACTACAGGCACCTGCCACATTGTACATCTATTTTTAGAGGCAAGGTCTCACTCTTGCTCAGTCCCATAATTCTCTGAGTGAATGTTCTGTGCTCTCTCTCTTCTTTTCTGCTTCTTTAACTACTTGGGTTACCTCAAGAACTTTATCCAAGAGCTCTGAGATTCTTTCTTTTCCATGGTCTAATCTGTTATTGATACTTTCCACTGCATAAATAATCAGATTGACTCCTTCAGTTCCTTAATCTCCACTGTATCTTTTCTATATTTTCATATCTTTCATCCATTTTTTGGTTCTGTTTTTCCACATTCTCAATTCCCTTTATTGCCTTTATCATCCGTATTTTAAATTCCCTTTCTGGAGAAAAGCTAGATAGAGAATCAGGAAGATCATCAGGCCAAGCTCTCCTAGAACAACTGAGAAATAAGAGTTAGTCAGGTGATGTTTGGAGAAGAGATTTTGCCTGGAGTAGTGGTTCCAGCTGAGCTGCCAGGTGGCAAGGTGCAGGTTGCTGTGTAAAAACTGAAGTGGTAAGGCAGATGTCTAACACACTAGGCAAGTCTTGCACAGGCTGCCAGGGGGAGCCCTGGAGCCCTGGAGCCCTGGAGCCCTGGTTGGCAGCCACCCCCAGGAGCCACAGAAGTACGGGATGCAAGGAAGCCTTTTTGCAGCTTTCAGTTTTCGGGGGAAGTGCATTGAGTGGATTGCCTGGAAGAGTGGGCAATCTGAACAGTATACAGCAACCAGATTTGAGAGCTGGTTGGAGTGGATCTGCCACCAGTTTTGCAGCAGTAGAGACAGCTATTCTAGGAAGGTCCTGGCAGCCAGGGGTTGGCCATTATGGCAAGCTCATGAGAAGGTCATGAGGCTGGGCCCCCTACAGGCACATAGACATTTTAGTTCTACCTGCTAGGATTGGTCCTTTAGTCATGACAGACTCAGGGACTCCAGTATTCTACAAGATCTGTTATTCAGGGGCATGGTGAGACGTGCCTCTGAAGGATCCAAGATACATCTGAATTCCCAACCTGGCAGAACCTGAATACCGAGGAAATAATCAGGCAATCACTGTGGACAATTAAGTTGGGATCTAGTTTATGCCTGGGTTCTAGAGAGATGATATCAGCTGGGTTGTCTGTCCCCTAAAAGTACAGTGCCAGGGGGCGGAGCCAAGATGGCGAACTGCAGCCA
>NW_003852803.1:66378-72041 GCF_000181295.1 Otolemur garnettii
GGGGAGGGAGAAGGGAGGGGGGAATGGGTGGAGGGAGGAGGATTGGAGGGATCTCTTCTGAGGTTTATCTTATAGGGGTACAAGTGAATCTTTCTAAGAGTAGAATGTGAATGTTTTAAAACAATAACTGAGAAAATGACATGAAATCTTTGTTGTCCAGTTTGATGGAAGTATTTCGGATTGCATGTGAAAACCCCACACTGTACCCTAGAAGTATATAGTTACCATTCAATAAAAAATAATAAAATAAAATAAAATAAAATATTGCCAGAACCCCTGGGATACCACAAAGGCAGTCGTAAGAGGGAAATTTATAACATTGCAAACCTTCCTCAAAAGAATGGAAAGAGAGGAAGTCAGCAATTTAATGGGACATCTCAATCAACTGGAAAAGGAAGAACATTCCAACCCTAAACCCACCAGAAGAAAATAAATAACTAAAATAACTAAATGAAACTGAAAACAAAAGAATCATACAACAGATCAATAAATCAAAAAGTTGGTTTTTTGAAAAGGCCAATAAAATAGATAAGATAATCAGAAGCAGAAGAGCAAAATCCCTAATTTCATCAATCACAAATGATAAAGGCCAAATAACAACAGACTCCTCAGAAATTCAAAAAATCCTTAATGAATATTACATAAAACTCTATTCTCAGAAGTATGAAAATCTGAAGGAAATACATCAATACTTGGAATCATGCCACCTTCCTAGGTTTAGCCAGAAAGAAGCAGAAATGTTGAACAAGCCTATAACAAGTTGTGAAGTAGCATCAACTATAAGAAATCTCAGTGGACCTCTGGGAGAGGCTGGCAGCACTGGCTTTCACAGCCAGGCACGTGGCTAGAGCCTAGAGAGCGCCTGGCTGGTGGGCAGGTGAGGCGCGGGGAGGTTGGGAGCACTCCCTAGGTGGGTCTGCAGAGAAGGGGAAATGGGACAAGATTGCTGGAGAAACAGAGCGCACCCAGAGGGCACAGCGGCAGCTGTGGGGGAAGCTGGGGGCTGGCTGGTGAGGCCAGCCAAGTTCCGGCCCTGGTGCAGGGCGCTGAAGCCTGTACTGCCCACCCCAGAACCATCCCTCCTGCATTCGCCTGTCTTTTCTGGAAATAACAAAAAAGCTGACTTTGAACTCTGGAGATATCTTTTCTTTGCAAGTCTGGGAGGATGCGGCCCTCAAGATGCTCCCTTACTGCACCCCTAAGAATTGCCCATGCCCCTAGAGGGCAGAAGGAACTGGAGGATGGCCCCGCGGATTTGCAGAAAGTACGAATCTGCTCAGAGAGTGGATGGGTATTAGCCCTGTTTGATGAAGTGGCCATATATTTTTCTGATGGAGAGTGGGAAGTTTTGACAGAGCAACAAAAGGCTCTCTACCGGGAAGTCATGAGGATGAATTATGAAAGTGTCCTATCCCTTGAATTCCCATTCCCTAAGCTAGACATGATCACTTGGTTGGAAGGGGAGGAGGAGTCTCAGAATTCTGACGAGTGGCAGCTCCAAGGAAGAGGAACCTTTGCAGAAAATGAATAATCTGAGGTAAAGCCTTCAGATTGGGCAAGCCCAGTGAATGCTGCCTCCCAGTTTGCTCAGCCTCAGCACCTCGACAGCTTTGGCCTCCATCTGCCTCAGGACATCACAGAGCTGCCGGAGTGGAGCGAGGGGTACCCCTTCTACATGGCCATGAGCTTCCCAGAATATGACCTCTCCGCCAACGACATAGCTGGGAACTTTCAGTTCAGCTGCAGCATGCACTGCAGTTACGATGCAGGGTTCAAGTTAACGGTGGTGGAATATGCTGAGAGCACCAACAACTGCCAGGCTTTCAAGCAGTTTGGAGTATTAGAGAAAAATGTTGGAGACTGGCGCAAAGTGAAGCCTCAGCTCCAGAATGCCCACGCCATGAGGCAGGCCTTCCAAGGCCCCAAGAATGGGAGGTTTGCTCTGGCGGACCATGTCAGATACATGCAGACCAAAGGGGACTCAATCACCAGGGAGGCGATGCAACCAAAAGCCCTTGAAATCGCTCAGGAAATGAACATTCCAGAGAAAGGATTCAAGGCAAGCTTGAGTTTGTGTCAAAGAATGATTAGAAGGTATGAGCTGTCTCTGAGGTACAAAGTGCCCGTGCCCCAGCACCTGCCAGAAGACCTGACTGAGAAACTTGTCACATACCAATGGAGTGTGCTGACTCTGCACAGGGCACATGACTATTAGTTGACTCAGATGGGAAATGCAGATGAGACGCCCATTTGTTTAGAGGTGCCATCAAGGGTAGCTGAAGACAACCAGGGCAAAAAGCCTGTCTTGGTCAAGACACCAGGCAAGAAAAAACTGAAAATCACAGCCATGCTTGGTGTCTTACCTGATAGGAGGAAATTACCTCCATACATAATTATGAGGGGAACATACATCCCCCTGGGAAGTTCCCCAGTGGGATAGAAATCCGCTGCCACTGGTATGGGTCGATGACCGAAGACTTGATGCAGGACTGGCTGGAGGTAGTGTGGAGGTGGAGGCCAGGAGCAGTGCCCAAATAGTGAGGGATGCTGATCTTGAATGGCTTCCAGGGCCATGCCACTGACTCTATGAAGAACTCCATGGAGAGCATGAACACTGACATGGTAATCATCCCAGGGGCCTGACCTCACAGCTCCGGGTTCTAGATGTGGGTTTACAAGCCACTGAATGACAGCATGCGGTCCCAGTACTCCAACTGGCTTCTGGCCGGGAACCTGGCACTAAGCCCTACCGGGAATGCCAAGAAGCCATCCCTGTGCCTCTTTCTGGAGTGGGTCATGGTGGCATGGAACAGCACCTCAAGTGAGTCCATTATCCAGGGGTTCAAGAAGTGCCACATCTCCAGCAACTTGGAGGAGGAAGATGATGTCCTGTGGGAAATCAAGAGCGAGTTGCCAGGAGGAGAAGAAGCACCAAAAGAATGTGATACGGAAAATGTGACTGAGAGCCACTGAAGGGAGAGTTAAAGCAAATGGAACTGTAATTGGAATAGTTGGGGAGGAAAATTCATGAGAAGATTATTCCTGAAAGTACGAATGCCCAGGGAACAGCAGGAAAAGACCATGGGGGCCTACCCACCCTATGGCATCAGAAAAGTCTGGGACCCTGAATTTCATCAGAGACATGCTGAGAAAAGAAACTGCTTCTGCTCCATCTCTTGTTTTGGAGATGACTCCATCTATCCATCAAAAAAAAAAAAAATAGCAAATATGAAACAACAAAGGTATTTCCTAGAGAAGAGACCATTTATTTGTTTAACACCAACAGGAGACTCTCATCACCCCAGTGGTGTCCTTTCTGTGGTTAAAACCTCAAGTAAATGTTGTATTCTGCCTTTGAAAAAAAAAAAATTTCCCCCAAAAGAAAAACCCAGGACCAGATGGCTTCAAATCAGAATTCTACCAAACCTTAAAAGATGAACTGGTACGTATATTACTTAACCTTTTCCAAAAAAAAGAGAAAGAAGGAATACTTCCCAACACATTCTATAAACCAAATATCACCCTTATTTCCAAACCAGGAAAAGACCCAACAACAAAAGAAAATTATACACCAATATCTCTAATGAATATTGATTCAAAAATATTCAATAAGATCCTAGCAAACAGAATCCAACAACGCACCAAACAAACTACACATCACGACCAGGTGGGTTTCATCCCAGGTTCCCAAGGATGGTTCCATATATGTAAATCCATAAATATAATACATCACATAAACAAATTAAAATACAAAGACCATATGATTCTCTCAATTGATGCAGAAAAAGCTTTTGGTAATATCCAGCATCCTTTCTTGATCAGAATGCTTAAGAAAATAGGTATAGAAGGAACATTTCTTAAACTGATAGAGGCCCTCTACAGCAAACTCACAGCCAATATTGTACTGAATGGAATAAAACTGAAATCATTTCCACTCCGATCAGAAACCAGGCAAGGATGCCCATTGTCTCCACTGCTTTTTAACATTGTAATGGAAGGCTTAGCTATCACAATCAGGCAAGAGAAGGCAATCAAGGGGATTCAAATAGGACCACAGGAGATCAAATTGTCACTCTTTACAGATGATATGATTGGATATCTGGAAAACCCCAGGGACTCAACTACAAAACTCCTAGAAGTGATCAAGGAATACAGCAATGTATCAGGATACAAACTTAACACTCACAAATCTGTAGCCTTTATATATACCAACAATAGTCCAGCTGAAAAAGTTGTCAAGGACTCTATTCTCTTTACAATAGTGCCAAAGAAAATGAAATATCTGGGAGTGTATCTAACTAAGGACATGAAAGATCTCTGTAAAAAGAACTATGAAACTCTGAGAAAAGAAATAGCTGAAGATGTTAACAATGGAAAAACATACCATGCTCATGGCTGGGAAGAATCAACATTGTTAAAATGTCTATACTACCTAAAGCAATCTACAGTTTTAATGCAATCCCTGTTAAAGCACCTCTGTCATACTTTAAAGATCTGGGAAAATTAGTACTTGTTTTATATGGAAATGGAAAAAACCTTGAATAGCCAAAACATTACTCAGAAATAAAAACAAATTGGGAGGAATCACGCTTCCAGACTTCAAACTTTACTATAAACCTATAATGATCAAAATAGCATGGTACTGGCACAAAAGTAGAGAGGTAGATGTATGGAACAGAATTGAAGACCAAGAGGTGAACCCAGACACTTATCATCATTTGATCTTTGATAAGCCTATCAAAAATATAAAGAGGGGAAAGATTCCCTATTTAACAAATAGTGCTGGGGGAATTGGCTGGTGACTTGTAGAAGAATGAAACTGGATTCACACCTTTCTCCTTTAACAAAAATTGACTCTCACTGGTTAAAGACTTAAACTTAAGACATGAAACTATAAAAATTATTGGAGAGAGTGCAGGGAAAACACTTGAAAAAATTGGTCTGGGAGAATACTTTATGAGAGACACCCCAGGAAACTGAAGCAACATCAAAAATACATTACTGGGATCTAATCAAATTAAAAAGTTTCTGCACTACCAAGAACACAGTAAGTAAAGCAAATAAACAGCCCTCAGAATGGGAGAGGATTTTTGCAAGTTATATTTCCAACAAAATAAAAATTATTCCTTGCATCTTCTCGGACCATCATGGAATAAAAGTTGAACTCTGTAACAACAGAAATCCACATACTCATACAAAAACATGGAAACTAAATAACCTTAAGCTGAATGATAGCTGGGTCATAGATGAGGTCAAGAAGGAAATTACCAAATTTTTGGAACAAATTAATAATGAAGACAAGAATTAACAGAACCTCTGGGATACCACAAAGGCAGTCCTAAGAGGGAAATTTATAGCACTGCAAGCCTTTTTCAACAGAACGGAAAGAGGAAGTCAACAACTTAATGGGACATCTCAAGCAACTGGAAAAGGAAGAACATTCCAATCCCAAACTCAGCAGAAAAAAAGAAATAACCAAAATTAGAGCAGAGATAAATGAAATTGAAAACAAAAGGATTATACCACAGATCAATAAATCAAAAAGGTTTTTGAAATGGTCAATAAAATAGATAAACCTTCAGCTAACCTAACCAGGAAAAAAATGAGTAAAATCTCTAATTTCATTAATCAGAAATGGCCAGGATGAAGGAGAGCAGGGGAGG
>NW_003852803.1:72308-110201 GCF_000181295.1 Otolemur garnettii
AGATAAACCTTCAGCTAACCTAACCAGGAAAAAAATGAGTAAAATCTCTAATTTCATTAATCAGAAATGGCCAGGATGAAGGAGAGCAGGGGAGGGACATGGAAGGGGAGGTGGGTGGTTTGATAGAGGGAGGGTAAATGGTAGAACCCCACCTATGGAGCATATTGCAAGGGTACAAGTCAAATCTATCAAGTATAGAACACAAATGTCTTAAAAGTGATTACGTAAGTGAGGTGAAAGCCATGATAATTATTTGGGTGTAACCACTCCAATTTGTACAAAAAAATCAACACATGGAATCCCACATAGGCATAAATGTATTCATGATCTATGTATATGTGACTTGGTAATAAAAGGAAAAAAATAAAATGTAAGTCCACATTTAAAAAGAAACAATAAAATAAAATTAAGTATGGTTAAAAAAAAAAAAAAGAATAGCCCCCACATTCCTCCCTCAGAACATTCCCCAGGAGCCTCAAGGTCCTTCACAGAGCACTCAGACCCCTCAGGTCATCCTGGACTTTGGCACAGGGCTTTCTCCCTCAGGTAAGTCTGATGCTAGAATATCCTGCAATGTGTTCATGTGCCATAAATAAAACTAACACTTGTCCAATGTATTTAATGACTACTAAGAGCTTTTGCTGAATTTGAGCCTCTTGCCAAACCTATGATGTCCCAGCTAACAGATAAGCAAACTGAGGCTCAGAGAAGTGAATCAGCCAATAAGGAGTAAGTGTCTATGTAAGCCAGGGGCTGGAGCCTGGACTTGGCTAGCCCAGGTCAAATCAGGATATCTCTAGAAACTGCTGGTTCTTTTTATCAGAGAGGAGCAAACAAGTTGGTAATGTCATACCTCAATGTGGAGACCGCAACCTCTGCTGAGTTTACAAAACAGGAAGAAGTGTTGGCTTTGCAGTGATGGGGGAAGAAGGGGACTCTTTTGCTTTCCGTTAAAGTATTTACTAGCTGAGAACCAAGCTGCTCACAAAGCAGACAGCCCCCTGGCCTGGGACACACTTCTCAGGGCCCCTCGAAGCATGGCAGGATAAGCAATGAGGCTCAGGAAGCCTCCAAAACCATGAAAGGCTGGGAAGGATGCTCCCTGGTCTGGCCCTAATGTTTTCCAAGAAAGAGCTGCCCTGGCAGACAGGGGCCCCCACCCATTCTGAAAGCCTGCCTCAAACATAGCCTGCCTCAGACATTGAGCTACCTGCCAGGAAACTGTGCACCCTGGCTCTGCAGGCAGGCTCTGGGTGATGGGAAGGCAGATATCTACATATTTGTTTGTATTGTTTGCTTTTTGAAACAGAGTCTCACTGTTACCTTCAGTAGAGTGCCATGGCATCATAGCTCACATTGACATCACACTCTTGGGCTCATGTGATTCTCCTGTCTCAGCCTCCAAAGTAGCTGAGACTATAGGCACCCGATGCAATGCCCAGCTATTTTTAGAGAAGGGGTCTCACTCTTGCTCAGGCTGGACTCTAACTCCTGAGCTCAGCCAATCTACCCTCCTCAATCTCACAGAGTGCTAGCATTATAGGTGTGAGCCACCTCTCTGACCTCAGTTAGCTGCATGAACATGTGTGCCTATCTGTCTGCACATGCTACCTCCTGTGCCCCAGCCTGCCTGTGGGTACTGCCTCCCTAGATATCCAGCTCAAAGTCTCTGCTATACTGTGGCTGTACTAGGACACCACCCTCCCCTGGCCACACCCCCATGGGTTTCCCCTGAGTAACTTTTTCATCCTGCTCTGGCTGGCCCTGGGTTGTTTTCACTGGTTGGTATCCCAGGGCCAGGAAAGGTCTGAAGAGACACTGTAAGCCTCTGAAGAGACCCCTTCTGCCAGCATTGCAGCTAAAAGATTAATCCCAGGTGTCTGGGGCCCAAGAGAAGGAAGAATCTGAGGAACACAAAACCGTGAGTGTCACCTACACCCTACCCCCTGCCCTCGCCTCCCCACTCCCATCACCCTGCTGAGCCCTGGGCCTGACCCCTGCACCTGCACATAAACTGACTTCTTCCAACATTTCCCAGTCTCTTCCAGAATCCTCCCCCTCCTGACTTTTCCTAACACTCCCCTTCCCCTCACCCCTGCCAACATCATCTACTGGCAGATGCCCTGCGGCTTACAAAACTGGTGTGAATGCTGAAGAATTTACCAAGCCAAGAGTAATAAGCCCAGTGGGAGTTTCACAGTGGGAGATGGTAGAGCCAAGGCAAAGGAAACCACTGTTCTCTACACAACCAACACCCCTCAACACCCATCCACCTGAACATCCCCCAGTGATCTATTCTGGGCCAGACATGGCCAGCAGAGGCCAGCGGCAACTGGGTGATTACTTGGAGCTACTGAAGAAGGAGGAGCTGAAGGAGTTCCAGCTTCGTCTGTCCAGTGAAGCATCCTTTCAGGGGCCTTCCAGTGTGGCGGCTGTTCCACCAGAGAAGATGAGTGGCATGGAGGTGGCTTCACGCCTGGTGGCTCAGTATGGGCAGCAGCAGGCCTGGGACCTGACTCTGCAAACCTGGAGGCAGATGGGCCTGAGCTCACTCCATGCTCAGGCCCAGGCAGAGGTGGGCTCATTGTCAGGTGAGTGCACAAAGGGCCCTTCTGTCTGCTGTACTCCTCCTGGAGCCCGTTCCTCCACCCTGGGGTCTCACCACTACCACTGCACCCTCCCTGCCAGGTCTGCTGCTGGGCAATGACTTGGGACCAACCTGACAAAGATTAAGCTGGAGCTGGGGGCCCTTGTTGGGTCCCAGAGCCCCACGCCCTTTTCTCTTCAAGTGCATCTCCCCACCCTTATGGCCTTCACCATGCCTGGGAGGGAGATGCAGAGATATGCAGAAGGGTGCCGGAAAGGGTGGGGATGGACTTCAGACCCAGCTCCCGGGCAGAGCATTTTCCTGGCAGGCAGTGATGGGCACAGACTCAGGCAGAGGCAGGTTTCAGTCCTGGCACTGCCACCTTGAGAAAATCACTTCACCAATCTCTCTGTCTCTATTTCTCCATCTTTAAAATGGGAGAGCAAGAGACTCCCTCCTTAGGCTGTGTGAGGGAGACCATGGAAACTAACTCTGGTAAACATTCAGCCCTGAGTCTGATGTATACAAATCCTTGATATATAAGAGCTCTTCTTGCTATTGCTACTGCTGCTGTTGTTATAATTACTATAAACAGCCCTGGGAGGCAGAAGCCTTAGCCCCAAATGTGAGCGGGATAGTGACATACACAGGGAGTGGGGTCAGAACAAGGACAAATACGCACTTTTCCTGAATCCCAGAACACTACTTTATGCCCAGCAGTGTCCATCAGAGAATCATCTTCGGATGAACCATTGGAAAAGATTGTGGAGGGCTGGGCAGTGCCTGTGGCTCAATGGAGGAAGGCACCAGCTCCATGTGCTGGAGGTGGCAAACCCAGCCCCCACCAAAAACCACCAAAAAAAGAAATAATAATAATAATAAAAAGAAAAAGAAAAAAAAGTTGTGGAGGACTGCAGTATCTGACCTGGCTTCTCTTGACTTCTCTTTGCTGAGACCAGAGATCTGCTTAATATTGAGAGCCCTGGCCTCAGTCTCTTGGCTTCTGCCCCTGCCCCTCTGACATATCTCCAACATTTCTGTCTCCTTTCTGTAGTAGACAACCTCCCATCCCTCTGCTCCCCACATGTACATAATCTGAATCTGGAGTCCCTAAGCCAGCCCATCCCTGTTTGCAAGCTGAAGAACTTCACAGACATTAAAATTTTCCCATTAATGGAACACCTCCAGGATTCAGAAAGGAAAGATATATTTAGATTTGAACACTCTTGCAAATATAAATCTTGCTAAGCTGGGCTGGGAGCCCCAGGTAAGGCTATACATGAATCACTGGATCTCCAGATGGGTGAGCATGTAGCTACATTGGGACCTGGAAGGGAGGACAGCAGAGGAAGTGTGGGGGAGCTGGGGTGGGGTGTTAAGAGCCAGTAGCCCTCAAAATATCTTTCAAGGACCTGCCAATGCTGAGATTATACCCACTCCCCATAGGACATATGGGGAAACTGAGACCAACATAGGTCAGGCAGTGTGTCTCACCCAACTGGGTGCCATGTGTGACATGGTCCTTGCCAACCAGAGTTCAGTTTGCTGTTGTGGTAGACTCTGAAGATTCTTGGGTTCAGGCTGGTGCAGAAATTCTTGAGGACACTATTCTCCAGGTGGGCCCCAAGAGGCAAATTTCATTTCTCAGCCCAACCCACTTCCCTCACCTGATTTCCTTTATTTTGGTCTCTGATACCCTGAATCACCCAGTCTGCAAACCTCAGCTACACCCTTGCCTCTTCCGCTTCTCATGAAAGCTTCAAAGTGGCCACCTCTTCCCAAAGCAGATGGCTAGAGAGAGGAGCTCATTTGTTCAAGCTCACACAGCATTTAGTGGCAGAGCAAGAGCTAGAACCAAGAACAATGCATTCTGGGTGCAGGGATTTCCTCCTCAGCCTGCTGCTGCTTTGTGACTCCCAGTCTCCACCTGGCCCTTTCTGTTTCCCTTCCTTCTGTGCCTACTCTCACCACCACCCCAATCCTCATACCCTGCAAAGATCCTCACAGGCCCAGACTCCACTGCCTTCAGTTTTCACCCCTACTTCACTACCTTGTTGTGTGACATGAAACAAACCTCTCCACCCCTCTGTCTCATTTTCCTCCTCAGAGCCTTCATATGACTACTGATTTTTCCCTCCTCATGCCACCTCCCACTCCACAGTACAGACTTTGTACTTCTCTGAGTGATGCACAAAAAAATCTACCTGCATTACAGTTCAAGTGCATGATGTAAATACTACTGAAGACATTGTAGCAGATATGTTAAACTGTTCACATCTCTCCCTACAAAGAGGACCTCGTATGCTCCCGCCAGCATTCTTCTCTCTCTTTTCCTACCCTCCTGCAGTACCCAGTCTTACTGGCTCTTCCCTTCTCTGTGACACAGAGAAATTCTGCTCTGCCCCCAATTTGCATAACTTTCATTTCAGTGCCTAGTAAAGCAGCTGCCTGGTGGTAAAGAGAACCCACCCTCTTTAGACTACCATTCAGTAACTACTTATTTTTACCCAAAATGGGGAGCTCAACTCTCCAAGTGGCTTATCAAGATCTTCCTCCTCAGGCTGGATGCAGTGGCTCATGCCTATAGTCCAAGCTACTGGGAGGCTGAGGTCAGAGGATGAATTGAGCCCTAGAGTTGGAGGCTACAGTGAGCTACATAGACATTGGTTGAACTGTAGCCCATGCAACAAAAAGAGACTGTCTAAAAAAAAAAGTTACAACCTATTAAACACTATATTCCCACTGAGAAGTTTCAGACCAGCTAGCTACTAGGAATAAAATCATCTCTCTATGTTCACATGGCTTTAAAAATAGTATTACTGAAACCCAGTTGTGAGAGTTCCAACAGTATACACTGAAAATAAAATGCATGCTCGATAAATTGTCATTTCTTTACTGTAATTCCCTCACAGAAAAACCTTCCCTGCTCTCCTACCAAGATCTTTCAAGCTTCCCAGACCAGCAGTCTGCAAGACAGGAGTCACCCAACACCTCCACATCCACAGCGGTGCCGCTGAGAAGAAAATTCCCACTTCAGCCCAACCCGAAGCCCAGAAAGCAGGAGGCTCTTGCAACCAAGTTGCCTCTGGCTGAAACATGTCTAAAGAACTTCTCAGGTGAGACCCTGCTGAGCTCCAGGGAGAGGGGTGGCAAAGGCATGGACCAAGAGTCCCCTGCTGGGACACCTGACCAAGAGTCTCCTGGGGTAGATCCACCCTCTCTACTCTGCCCCCCTCCAGATCTGGAAGCACAGGAGAGCCCCATTTCTGAATTGCTCCAAACTGCCAAAACTTTTGTGCCATGGAAAAATGGGAACTTCATCGGGTGTTAATTGGTTAATTTGTAGGGAGGGGAGAGTAAGAGGGTCCTGGGTATGGGGCGGGGCAGGGGCTTGCAAAGAGCAGCTCTTAGGGGTTGCTGGCTGTCACAGAACATAGTTTGAGCTAAAAAATGTCCAATTGCCCTGCTCTCCAAAAAAAAATATAAAAGAGTCCCATTAGGGCCAGGTTGACAGGCTAAACACAGAGGACCTAAAACACATCTGAAATGGCTCTCCAGAAGTCCTATTATGGAGTCTCTCCACTGGACCAATGTACTGTTTCCAGAACACCCTTGAACATTAATATGCAGGTGCCTCTTCTACCATAGGAAACACTTCACCCAGTTTACTGGACGGGACACTGGTCTGGGGTCAGGAGAGCTGGATTTGATTTCCACTGAGCTTCTCCCTCCCTGGGAAGCACAGAGCAAGTCACACGCCCATAGTGTTTGCTGGACGTCCTCTGTGTCAGCCCCTGGATCTTGCCGCTACTCTTGCCCACTAGCCCCATAAGATGTTGTTTATTATCTGACCTTGAAAATGAGGAAATGGGGCTCAAATAAGAAAGTCTCCTAATTAGTAGTGGCAGAAAAGGCATTCAGACTTCAGTCTCTCTGACTCCACAAGACACACTTTCAACTCATACATCTTACTCCCTCTGTCTCAGGTATACGGGCCCCTAATGCCAAGGTCTTAATCACGGAACTCTACTGCCTCTAAATAAATGCACTAGGAAAGGTCCCCTTTGAAATCTGAGAGATGATATGTTAAAAGGAGTTCTTCTGTACCCAGCTGGGAGTAAATTTGTAGAATTTGTGGTCCTAAAATGGGGCTCAGGCTCAAAGTATATCAAACGGCTTAATTAGTTACAGAACTTCCCACTCAAAAAAAAAAAAAAAATGAAAGGAAAAAGAAAGGAAGGGGAAAAAGTAAGATTAGAGGCATATTACAGAAACATACAAATGCCATAAACTTACTAGAATGCAATAACCTTAAAAGTGAAAAACAGCCAGTATGTAAGCCATGAGGATTAATCAGTTGCTATAATTGAGGTTTCCATTGCTTCTGAGCATCTTAGCAACCAAGACAAAAAGGGAAATATACAACAGATTACATAATACCTACTACTCAATAGAAGAGAAAAGACCAGTTCAAGAGAAATGCATATTTCCTTGATTCTAAATTCTAAGGGAATCTTCCAAGTGAAGAACTAGAACAAAATAATATTCTTGATAATGGAATAAGAGAAAAGTGAGAGGCATTCAAGATATTGGGAAGGGAAAGAAGGAAGAGTTTGTAGCAATTCTGCTATTTAGAATCTAATGTGGGATCCTGAAGTCCTTCTCTAGGGGACAGTCCCATCTGTGAGCTCAGAGGTTTCTCCCCTTCTGTCTCAGGTTGGAATCCTTCAGAAGCAGAGCCAACGAATGATTTGCTTGCATGTATTTTACTGGGGAGAAGTGAGATGGGGAGGGAGGAGCCCAAAGGTGCACTGTGGTGCAAGTTGTCCCTGTAAATATGAGGCCAGGGATGACCAGTAGAGAGAGTGGACACACCTTGGGGTGTCTGTTCTGGGACAAGGGATCCCCATTCGTTGTCCACTGAGGACTCCTCCTAGAGTCTTAACTCCTGAGCATTTCTGGCCCACCCACTTGTGGGCCGAGAGAGCCCGCAGACTGACCATCACAGGTGCTGCAGAGGGATGGCATTGGGAGTTACGGCAGTGGTGGGAGCTGAGGGGATGCTGTCAGGACCCCACAGCATCTCCAACACTGTCATTATCTCCTTCACCCCTGCATGACCTCCTGCAGGGAGACCTCACAGGCCCAGATTACATAAGAGAAAACCAAAGCTCAGGAGCTAATGGCCCAAGTCATGGGCTTAATAAGGACAGAGAATACATGTTTTGTTCACTCTTTATCCCCAGCCCTTAGAGCAGCACCTGAAACACGAGAAGCCCTTGATAAACATTTGAAGAAGGAAAGTCATACAGGAAGGATGACTTTGTTGAATCAAGATTTGAAGTGGCTTCTTCCACCCCAAAACCCACATTGCTTCAGCTCCATGGCAGGAATACAGCCATCGCTGTAGCCAGTGCTGTCAGTGCCTTTGAGTAAAGGCCTAAAATAGCTGTTGAATGAGTGAAAAATGAATGAACATGACTGTTCTGTACCTTTATGTTCCATCTTTTTCTCCTTTAGTACCGGAGGAAAGTTGCCAAAACCCATGGAGACAGCACCTGTGGTGCACACTGTCCTGGAAAAATGAGGATTTGCACAAAAAATTCACACAGCTGCTACTTCTACAAAGACCTCACCCCAGAAGCCTTAAGTCCCTGGTCAGAAGGAAGAGACAAGTCCCTATAATGGAGAATCAAGGACATTTGATTGAGATCAGAGATTTATTTGGCCCAGGCCTGGGAGCCCAAGAAGAACCCCGCATCGTCATACTGCATGGAGCTGCTGGAATTGGGAAGTCAACACTGGCCAGGGAGGTGCAGAGAGGCTGGGAGGAAGGCCAGCTGTACCAGGACCGCTTCCAGCATGTCTTCTACTTCAGCTGTGCAGAGCTGGCCCAGTCTAAGGTGATGAGTCTCGCTGACCTCATCACACAAGCCCAGGAGGCCCCTCCAGCTTCCCTTCAGCAGGTTCTGTCTCGGCCAGAGCAGCTGCTCTTCATCCTCGATGGTGTGGATGAGCCAAGATGGGTCTTACAGCAACAGAATGCTGAGTTCTGCCAACACTGGAGCCAGCCACAGCAGGTGGCCATGCTGCTGGGCAGTTTGCTGGGGAAAACCATACTTCCCGAGGCATCCTTCCTGATCACAACTCGGACTGTGGCTCTGCAGCAGCTCATTCCTTCTCTGAAGCAGCCACGTTGGGTGGAGGTCCTGGGGTTCTCTGAGTCTAGCAGGAAGGAATATTTCTACAGCTATTTCACAGTAAAAAGCCAAGCACTTAGAGCTCTCAGCCTGGTTGAGTCAAACCCAGCAGTCTGGACCATGTGTCTCATGCCTTGGCTGTCCTGGCTGGTCTGCACCTGCCTGAAACAGCAGATGGAGAGGGGGGAGGATCTCACACTGACCACCATGACTGTCACTGGCCTCTATTGGTGCTACCTCTCCCAGGCTCTCCCGGCTCAGCCCCTCCGGCCCCATCTGAGAAGCATCTGCTCCCTGGCTGCTGAGGGCATCAGGAGAAAAAGGAGCCTCTTCAGCCCAGGTGACCTCAGGAGACACGGGTTAAATGGGCGCATCATCTCCACTTTTGTGACAATGGGTGTTCTTCTAAAGCACCCCAACTCCCGGGTCTATAGCTTCATCCACAGATGTTTCCAGGAATTCTTGGCAGCAGTGTCCTATGTCTTGGGGGATGAGAAGAGAGGTGAACATTGTAACAGCATCAGAGGTGTGAGAGGTTTGCCACAAGCACACAAAACACATGTCCTGTCCCGGGCACCAACCAGGCGTTTCCTATTCGGCCTATTAGGTGAGCAGGCAGGGAGAGAGATGGAGAGCATCTTCACCTGCCAGCGGGCTCCAGAGCTGAAGCAAGAGCTGCTGCAATGGGCCAAGAGGGAGGCCTGTGTCCTGCAGTCTCCCCAGTTGCCTGGCTTTCTGGAGTTGTTCTATTGTTTGTATGAGACTCAGGATGAGGAGTTTGTGACACAGGTGATGGTCCATTTCCAAGGATCGAGCGTGTGTGTCCAAACAGGCATGGAGCTCCTGGTGTTCACTTTCTGCATCAAATTCTGCCACCACATGAAGAGGCTCCAACTGAATAAGGGTGAACAGCACATACCAATGCCGAGGTCCCTGGGGGTAGTCCTGTGAGTACACACCTGCCCCTCCATCCAGTTCCTCTGTCTGTTTCATGAGCCTGAATGTCCTGAGCACTGAAGCCTTTCTCTCTGAGCCTGGGCAGGGGGCTAAAGCAATCTCTGCCATTCTCTGCCCACTGTGGGACAGGCCCTGCTTGCTTCTAGAGATGCCTGGTGGGGTCCCACCTTGAGCTTCACCCCTTCTCCTACCCCTAGGACAACTGCTCACCTTCTCCCCTTCACATACTCCCCCTTCATGCTGACCTTAGCTGTCCCACACTCCCCAAGGGTCAGGCAGCACCCCTGCACCTGCTGCTCTCTCCATGTGCTTTTTCCTCAGACACTGCTAACTGGGATGCTTCAAGTGTCCCCCTCAATGGCAATAGCAATGGCCCTGAGATCTTCCCCCACCACCTCAGAATCCAGGTCTGCAAAGAAGTCCTCTATTTTTCCCAGCACAACTGACTTCTTCTTTGTGTGCATGGTGCCAGGATTGGGTCTCTCAACCTGAAACCCTCCTCTGAGGATGCAGGAGCATCTTTCTCTGATCCTTCTCCAGGCTAGCAACACTGAGAACCTCCCCATTTGACTTCCCTTGCCTCTGTTGCAGGATTATTCATAATACTGGTACGTGTCTCTCTCCCCCTTCAAATGACTCATTCCATAAATATTTCTTAAGCACTACTCTTATGCCAGGCCCTACAGACCACAGATTAAAGACACAATCCCTGCCCTAATGGGCTCAAAGACTGGAGAAGACAGCATTCATCCAAACAGGATGACAGAGTGTGACACCTTGTTGTTGGTATTAATCTCTCACTGTAGGTATTAAAGGTCTGGACAAGGTACTACTGTAGCCCAGGGAAGGAAGTGAGCACACTGGGGGACCAGGAAAGAAAAAAATTTTCAGAAGAAATCATAGATTAGGGTCTTTTATTTTCAGGGATTTTTTTTGTTTGTTTGTTTTTGCGGTTTTTTGGCCAGGGCTGGGTTTGAACCTGCCACCTCCAGCATATTTGGCTGGTGCCCTACTCCTTTGACCCACAGTCACTCCCCAACTATTTTCAGATTTTTAAAGTTTTTTTTATCACAATATAATTCATGTTCATTGTAGAAAAATAAGGATAGATAAGTAAGCAAAAAGATGAAAATTAATGTCTACTAGAATTCTGTTGCTCAGAGATGACCATCATTAAGAATTGAATGGTCAATTCTAAAAATTCCAGCCTTTTTTCTCGGGACATTCACTTCTATGGCAAAATTGAACCATGCCATACATTTTTGTTTTACATCAGCTTTATTTTCATGATATATTGAGGTTATCTTCCTGTGTTAAGTAATCTGAGACAACAGCTTTTGAATCACCACGTGGTATTCCACAGGGAAAGGACCATGGCTGATTAAGCCATTATACTATTCTTGCCCCTTTTAGGTTGTTTCCAGTTGTTCTTGGTTATACATGTGACATAGGGCCAGATGCAGTGGCTCATTCCTGTAATCCCAGCATTCTGGGAGGGCAAAGTGAAAGGACCACATGAGTTCATGAGTTCAAGACCTGCCTGAGCAAGACTGAGACTCTATCTCTACCAAAAATAAAGAATTTAGCTGGGCATTGTGACGGGTGTCTGTTATCCCAGCTACTGGGGAGAGTGAGGTGAGAGGATGCCTTGAGCCCAGGAATTTGAAGTTGCAGTGAGCTCTGATGATACCACTGGTAGGTCGGGCAACAGAGACCTGTCTCAAAAAATAAAATGAAATAAACATGAAGTCAGTCTTAACAGACTTATGTACAGGAGGTACAAGTGGTAGTGGCCTGATGTGGGGGCTCAAGGTACCAGGAACATCAGGCCAGAGCAAGAGAGTTTAGGATGGACAGTGGCAAGTAGAGCTTGGAGGGAATCCCATGGGGAAAGCTGGAGCTATAGCTGCAAATGGGAAGGGAAATTTTAAAGGCAGAGAATCAGCTAGACAAGGTAGAGAGAACAGTAAGATTCTACTATAAACAAACAAAAAGTTCCAGGAAGACATAAGGAAGCCTGGCTGAAGGCTGTGGGAAGGGAGAAGAAGACTAACCAGAGATATTAAGGAAATGAAAATGGCAGGTGGGAGGCTCCCAGGTATTTGCCTTATAATGAAGCATCATGCATTTTGAATAATTAATTTTTAATTTTTTCTTTCAGTCACTCTTATTAAAGATGGCAAAGGTTGAATGAAAGAAAAAATTAAAAATTCAAGTTTCACAAAACTAAATAAGTATAAAAGAAATTCAGATAATTAAACCTTCAAATGATGGAGTTTTTTGGACATATTTGTAGCAATTCAGAAGTTGTTGAAACTTAAAACATTTGGGATTCTCTGTGACATCTTTTATTTTGATGTCTCTGAAGATATTTTATTTTCCATAAAAATATCATTGTACAATGCTCTTCAGAGAAAGAAAAATTCCTTCAATGCTCCCAAAATACCATGTGGTTTAACAGTAATCCTTTTCCTTTTCAAAACTAAATATTTAATTGATAATAAGCAACTGATTTCTTGTGAAATATATAGCATTTATGTTTTCAAGTCTTCTTTGCTTTTAATTTAACTAGAGGGAAATCCAGTTTAAACCTGTATTTTTTGTAATTAGCCAAATCAAAGGTAGCATAATTGAAGGTTAGTAAAATAAAATGTTAAATAGTGATGCTGATAACTACTTTCAATTAGCTGGAAACAGTGATATGAATTTGTTATAACAAGATAGTTCTGATTTAGATATAATAGATTTTAGATAAAATAGCAAACAATTCTTTTGAAATTTCAACTATATACTAAATATTAACCTGGTCAAATTTACTCCATATTATATTCAGTTGCTCTAATGTATAGCAAGTTGATGCTAAAATAATGACAAGACTATCACTGATCTAAGTACATATATATATTTCCCCTTTACCTTTCTTTGGGGAAAAAAAGAAGAAGAAAACATTACTCTGTTTGCTCAGACAGCAAGGAGAAACTGTTTCTTTGAGCCTTCTTTTCAACACAGGTGGGGCGTGGGTTGCAGCATTTCAGTACCCTAACTGGAACAGGGAAGGAAGGAAATGCTCCAGCTGTTTTAGTCAGTGAACATTTATTACTATGCTTGGATTGGCCACTTCTCCATAATATCTTTTAACCCTCACAGAACTCTCTGTGGCAGAAACTGTGGTTGTTCCCTTTTTGCAGCTGAGGAGGCTAACTGAGGCCCAGGAGGTGGAGCCAATGAGCAGGCGCTTGTCCTCCTACCCCGTCCCCCTCACCTCTCCTCCTGCCTCAGCACAGCTCTGCAGATTTGCAAGGAAGATGAATTAAGGTTGTAGTGATATTGGGATGTATTAGATTGAAAGTTAGTGAAGCTATCTCACCAGAACACAGAAACATCACTCTACGGCCATACCACCCTAAACATGCCAGATCTCATCTGATCACAGGAGCTAAGCAGGGTCTGGCCTGGTTAGTACTTCATTGGGAGAAAATAGAAATATGAATATGAAACTTGGGATAGAGCTTGAGAAGGTGAAGCCTGAGAAGTAGATGAGGTCACTAAAGCAGTGTGTGAATGTGGAGAAATTAAAGGGGTGGAAATTATACAAGGCAGCATCTATTTCAACACTCTCAAACTCCATCATGCTCTCCTCTCCAGTCTGCAAATATCCTCTGTTAAGATGTTCCCTTTACTATCTCCTCCCAAAGACCCTATCTGTGGTCTTGCTACTCTTGGAAGGGGATACAGTCCCATCCAAGCCAACCGTCAGTATGTAAGTATATGATCACATACTACCTTTCATCATAAACGCACTCTCAGACCACCTCTCCCAGCCTCTGTGCCCATCACCTTTCCTTTCTTGGAGTCCAGAATATCTATTCCAAAGAATTACAGGTGTGTCTACATCAAAGAGAGGAAGGCTGTCCAAATCACCAACCTTCTGCTCTGTGCCAGGCCCTGTGCTTGGGCACTGCAGATAAAAATGATGACAAGTATCTGCCCCTGTCCTCAGGGGCCTTCTATGCTAAGGCAGAAACAGACACACCAAATGAGCATGTCAGTACACTGTGGGGGGGGTGGGGGGTGGGGATTGGATGTACAATGAGGAGCCACACAGAGGAGGAGCCCTAAGCCAAGGTGGTAGGGACAGAGGGCCTGGTGGGAAAGCTGGCCAGTCCCGGGGTAGGACTACCCACAGTGGCCTGGTGCTCAGAAAGACTGAACACCCACTGTATTATGCAGGGCTGTGCACATCAGACACCCCCACACACAGATCACCTCTCTCTTGACCCTCTCTTCCTCCCTCAGCTTCATGCAGATCCCAGTCACAGATGCCTGTTGGCAGCCTCTCTTCTCCATTCTTGAAGTCACTGGAAGCCTGAAGGAGCTGGACCTAAGTGGAAATTCGCTGAGCCACTCTGCAGTGCAGAGTCTTAGGAAGACCCTGAGACGTCCTCGCTGCCACCTGGAGACCCTGCGGTGAGTGTGGCTGGGATTCTGCATTAAGCATGGCTGGGCAGCACATCCAAGGCCGAAGCAGAGTCTAGGGTGAGGGATTGTTCTTTGTGTTCATCTAACATTCATTGTGGCCCTCTTTACCCAAGCACTGACAGGTGCAAGGGCTACTATGGTAAACAAACACAGAATTCTTTTTCTCTCAGAGTTTATAAGACACTGACATTAATCAAAAAAGTACTGAAAAATTTATAATAAATTTATAATAATCTGGTCTCCAGTATAGAAAACCTTTCTTGAGGAAGTAATGCTTCAAAAGAGATTTGAAGACTATAGGGGATTTAACAGAAACAGGAGGGGGAAAAGTTTCAGGCAAAGGTAATGGCAGATACAAAGCCCCTGTGGCAGGAGGGAGGATGAGGCAGCCAAGGAATTGAAAACAGGCCTGTGTGTCTCGTGGGCAGAGAGCAAAGGGGTGTGATGAGGCCAGAGAGAACCAGACCACACAAAGCCTCTGGGCCATGTTGGCATTAGGGATCTTTTCTTGATACAACTTTAAGCAGAAAGTTAACAAGATCTGTACGTTTTTCAATGTAGAAACTGGCTCCTATGCATAAAATGTATTGCTTGGGAAACCATTTAGTAGTTCTTGTAAAGATGGTGATAGTTTAAACTAAGGAAAATTATAGTAGTTTCTGTAAAAGACAGTATTTGATTACTGTGATATTGGCCATAGAGATGGAAAGAAGTGACTGGATTCAAAAGTTCTAGAAAAGCAGAGTAGCTGGGCTCAGTGAAGAATCAAATTTAGGGAGGAGGGGAGAAGAAGATAACAAAGATGATCTTAGGTTTCTGGCCAGAGCAACTCAAGGGATAGTGGCACCTTCAGTGAGATGGAGAATACCAAAAGAAGAGGGCGGGCTATCATGAGTGTGATCTTGTGCTTGTTGGTATTATGTTCCTTTGAAGTATCCAAGTGGGCATGCCAATTAGATATTGAATAAAACTCTATGCAAAGACAGAACTGCCCCACAAAACAGATCTCAATGAATTGAAAAGACTTAAAATTATGCAAAATAACCCAATTTTATTTCTCTGATCATGATGAAATAAAATTAGAAATCAAAAACAGAAGGAAATTTGGGGGATCCACGAAGACACTAAAATTAAACAGCAAACTCCTAATAACAAATGGGTCAAAGAAGAAATCACAAAGGAAACTAGAAAATACTTTGAGATGAATAAAAACAAAAACACAACATATCAAAATGTGTTAGATACAGCTAAAGCAGTGCTGAAAGGAAAAGATATAGCTATAAATGCCTCTGTTAAAAAAGAAGATAGGATACCACTAAGTAATTACTAGAATGGTCAAATATGAAGTAGTGAAGACACTAAATTCTAATAAGGAACTCTTATCCATCACTAATGGGAATGCAAAATGGTATGGCCATTTGGAAGATGGATTGGCAGTTTTTTATAAACATAAACATACTTTTATCATATGCTCCAGCAACCACATTCCTTGGTATTTACCCAAATGAGTTCAAACCTATGTCCACAATAATCTATAATGGATGTTTACATTAGCTTTATTCATAATTGCTAAAACTTGGTAACAACCAAGATACCCTTCAATAGGTGACTGGATAAATAACTGTGGTACACACAGACAATAGACTATTAAATGCTAAAAAGAAGTAATCTATCAAGCCAGAAATGATATGCACCTTACATATAACACTAAGTGAAAGAAGCCAATAGAATAGACTACATACTGTATGATTCCAATCATATGACATTTGGAAAAAGTCAAAACTGTGGAGACGGTAAAATGATCAGTGGCTGCCAGGGGTATACAGGGAGGAAAGGCAGAAAAGGCAAAGCATAGAGGATTTTCAGGATAGTGAAACTATTCTGTGTGATACTATAATAGTGGATATATGTCATCATACAATTGTCACAATCCATGGAATAAACCACACAAAGAGTAAACCCAATGTAAACTATGGATTTGGGGTAGTAATGACGTATCTATGCAGGTTCATCAATCTGGTAGCAAATGTATCACTGTGGTGCAGGATGTCTATAGTGGAGAAGATGGTATGTGGGTAAGGATGGGGGTATATAAGAACTCCCTGTACTTTTTGCTATGAACCTAAAACTTTTCTAGAAATAAAGTTGGAAGGAAAGGAGGGAGAGAAGGAAAGAAGGAGGAAAGGAGAAATGAGGGAAGGGGAAAAAAAAGAGATCTTAAACTTTAAGGAATTTATTTTAAAAGCAAGCAAAACCAAAGCAAAAAGAAGGATACAATATAGACAACAGTGGAAATAAATTAAATATAAAGCAGAAAAATGGCATATAAAAATCAATGAAATCAAAAGTTGGTTATTTGTAACAAAATTGGCAAATTTTAGTTAAATTGACTAAGGTAAAGAAAGATAAGAGTCAAATTACTAAACTCAGGAATAAAAGAGGGAGCATCACAATTGGCCTTACAAAAATAAAAAGGACTAAAAGAGAATGTTATGAAACATTTTAAACCAACAAATTAATAAGGTTGTAAAACAGGCCTATTTCTAAAAGGACAAAAACTGACTCAAGAAATAAAAAATCCAAATATACCTAATAACAAGTAAAGATAATGAATTACAAAATGAAAAACTTGCTATTCAAAAAAAGGATAACCTCAAATTTACCAGTGAAATCTAGCAAACACTTAAGGAAGAATTAAAACTGACTTTCTCAAACTCTTCCATCAATAGAAAAAAAAGGGAATACTTGCCAAATCATTCCATCAAACACATACTCTGTACCATAATCATACAAAGACAACAAAGGACACCACAAGAAAAAAAACTTCCAGGCTAATATGTCTTATGAATACATATGCAAAAATCCTCAAAAAGTATTAGCAACATACAAAAAGGATTAGATACTATGATCAAGGGGGATTTATCTCAGGAATATTAAGATTTTTAACTGAGGAAAAATCAATCAATGCAATGCACTATGTTAGTAAAAGAAAGGACAAAACGGCTCAGCACCTATAGCTCAACCGGCTAA
Organism: Otolemur garnettii; assembly: GCF_000181295.1. Taxonomy (NCBI): domain Eukaryota; kingdom Metazoa; phylum Chordata; class Mammalia; order Primates; family Galagidae; genus Otolemur; species Otolemur garnettii. Next base: position 89,562 of record NW_003852803.1, read on the forward strand.
GGTGCCAGCCACGTACACCTAAGGTGGCGGGTTCGAATCCCCAGCCCGGACCCTCCAAACAACAATGACGGCTGCAACCAAAAAATAGCCGGGCATTGTGGCGGGAGGCTGTGGTCCCAGCTACTTGGGAGGCAGAGGCAGGAGACTTGCTTGAGCCCAGGAGTTGGAGGTTGCTGTGAGCTGTTGCCACGGCACTCTACCCAGGGGGACAGCTTGAGGCTCTGTCTCAAAAGAAAAAAAAAAAGAAAGGACAAAACCACATAACTATCTCAATAGACACAGAAAATCCAATAAACAAAACCCAATAGCTTCTCACATTGAAAAGAGTCACAAAACTAAGAATAAAAGAGAACGGTATCAACCTGATAAAGATCACCTATGAAAAACCCACTCCTAATATTATACTAAATGCTGAATGACTGAGAACTCTCTCCCTAGGAGCAGGAATAAGATAAAGATGTTGGCTCCTGTTACTTCTATTCACCATGGTACTCAAGGTTCTGTCAAGAGTAATTAGGCAAAAATATAAAATTAAAGTCCTCCAATCTGGAAAGAAAAAAGAAATTAATCCATCTCTGTTTATAGATGACATGATGTTATTTACAAAAATAATCCTAAGAAATCCACAAACATAATTATAAGAACTAGCAAACAAATTTAGCAAGGTTTTAGGAAACAAGATCAATATACAAAAATTAGCCATACCGCTATACACTAGCAATAACAAAAAATTAAATTAGAAAAAATCCACTCACAATAACATCAAAAAGAATAAAATACTTAGAAATAAAATTTTACAAAAGAAGAGCAAGACAGAGACACTGAAAATTACAAAACATTGTTGAAAGAAGTTAAATAAGACCTAAATAAATGGAAAGATATCCCATGTTCATGGAATGGAAGACTCAATATTGTTAAGATAGTAATTCCCCAAAATTGATGTATAGATCCAATGTAATCCCTGCCAAAAATCTCAGCTGCCTTTTGCACCCAAATGAACAAGCAGATCCTAAAATTCATATGCAAAGAGATTTCATGTCAAGTCTGGTAAGTCCCACCCTCCAATGTATAGTGACCAAACAAAAAAGAGCCAACAAAGAAGCCTGGAAAGGAGCAGCCAGGTTGGTGACAGAGACACCAGGAAAGTGTGGTGTCATCAAACCCCACAGAGCAGAGGGTTTAAAGAAGGATGGGGACAGCGGGGTACACTCCTACTGGGAGATGAGATAAAATATAGAACTGAAATCTTTTCACTGATTTAGAGACAGGAGAGTCATGGATGACCTAAGCAGAATAAGCTTTTGTGTGTTCTCAAAGGGCCAGAACGCAAATTGGAATGGGTTGAAAAGAGAGACAGAGTTTTTAAAGAAGAAGAAGAAGAAGAAGAAGAGGAGGAGGCGGAGGAGGAGGAAGAGGAGGAGGAAGAGGAGGAAGAGGAAGAGGAGGAAGAGGAAGAGGAGGAAGAGGAAGAGGAGGAAGAGGAAGAGGAGGAAGAAGAAGAGGAAGAGTAGTATGAATACAAATACTTCAAAGATTTTGGTAGTGAAGATGACAAGTGCACTAAAGCAGAGGGGGATGCTGGCCCAACTAAATGTATGTGTGTGTGTGTGTCCCTGCTTACTTATATTTGAGAAGGAAAAGATCTGAACTTGAGTCTCAGTGGAGGAGGAGTAATGCGAGATCCCAGAAGGAGAAGTTACTGAAGGCTCCCTATCCCCCAAGGGAAAAAGGAAGAAAGAAACTGGCCTTGTGGAAAGAGAAAATGTCTCCTCTACAGTAACAGGAGGAGAGATGAGGACGAGGAACAGAGAAGCAGACACACAGGTTTGACTGTGGGAAGCTGAGAGGTTCACATCTGATGACTTCCTTTTTCTTGTGAAACAGGGATTATCTGCTGCAAGTGAGGGTGAGGGTTGAGGTGTTGGAGGTTTGGGGAAGGTAAAGTTTTCAAATGGTCATTGTAAAGGGCAGGACACTTCTGCCTGCCAGTGTGGAGGCTCATGTGAGGGTAATGGGTGTGGTCTATCGTGGCAGTCACCTATCCTGTTACACAGGTGAGAGTGGGGCAAGGAGTGGGAAATTGGAGTTAGCAGTAAGAATGTGATGGAAAGCTGGAGGGTAATACGTTCTGGATATTGATAATGAGGGATCATGAAATCTAAGATAGATTCCAGGAAAAAAAAGTTGGTAAGAGATTGGGGGAAAAAAGAGATTGCAAGAAAGGAAAGCAACAAGAGATTGTTCATTGAAAAAACATCATACTCTGGGAGGCCAAGATGAGTGGATCTCTTGAGCTCACAAGTTCAAGACCAGCATGAGCAACAGTGAGACCCCCTAACTCTAAAAACTGGCCCAGCATTGTGGTGGGCACCTGTAGTCCCAACGACTTGAGAGACTGAGGCAAGAGAATCACTTGACCCCAAGAGTTTGAGGTTGCTGTGAGCTATGATGCTACCACATTCTACCACTCTACCAGGGCATAATGAAGTGAAACTGCGTCTCAAAAAAAAAGGAAAGAAAGAAAGAAAAAGCATCATAGTGAGAGTTGAGCACACTGAAGGAGGCAAATCCAGCCTCTCTCTATGACTTATGTGTCCACCCGAAGAAATGAGAGGAATTCTGGTTCTACCAGAGAATTCACACCCCAGTATAAAAACAACAACCTGCAACGTACCCCTTACATTGGTGTAGAACTTCACAATCTCCAAACCAAAACACTTCTGTACCCATCATCTTGGGCCTTCCAAATAAGACCCTGTGAAAACGGGAGATCAGGGACAGTTATTCCCACTTTCCAGATGTGAAGAACTCAGGCTCAGGGAAGTTAACTGCTTGCCACATTCACACAGCTAGTAATGGGAGGACAGGACCTGGCACCAATACCTCCTCTCAACCAGGTACATGGGATTAAGGCTGGCTCATTGGGGTAGTGTCATAAAAAGAAAGAAGAGTGGCCCAACATTACCAACCCTGGGTCAGGCAAGTGTGAATATTTCCCACACTAAGAAAGCTTTTCTAAATGAAGAGTGCACGACTTTAGTGTCTTGGATGCTAGACTACCCAAGACTCTCAAGCAAAATCCTAACTAATGATTAGATTATCTTTTAAAAAATATATATAACTGCAAGTTTCTACCCTGTGACCTTTCCCCCCTGCCCCACCCCAGTAACCACCCTTCCACTCTATGTACTTTACTTGCTTTGCTTTTCACATACAAGTGAGATCCTGCAGTATTTTTCCTTCTGTATCTGGGTTAATTCACTTTGGGATTTCAAGGCCAGCACCTGTGCAACAGGCACAGTGAATACATAATATTGATGGATAAACTGAAACTTGATAAAGAAACCTGCCCATTATCTTTAACTTGTGACTGACAGAGGCAAGATTTGAAGTCATGTGTGCCTGGCTCAGAGCCTACACCCTCAGAGTCAGATGGTTTCAGCCTCCTCTCTGAGGTCCAAGGTCAAATGTCCTCAGTGGGTCTGGGGAGAGATTGGGATTTGAGGAAGAGGAATCCACACAGCACAGCCTGTAAAGGCAAATCATTTGGAGGTAAATAAAGCCCCAGAAACGGACATTTGTTTGTGCTGGGATGAGAACAGGGGACAGGAACATGCCCAGTGGAAACCAGATAAGCCAGGTGCCAGGAACCTATTGTACAAGGAGGGTGTGGGCAGGCAGGATGCAGCCATGTGGGGAGGAGGCAGATGGTGAGCACACAGCCACATCTGCCAGCTGGATCCCCAACTTGCTTGGGCAAAACTCTCCACCTCAGGGTTGGAAGTAGAGACAGAACCAAAGGCCAGGGAACTCGAAAATGGGACATGTATTTAATACAGCTGACCTTGGCTTCCAGCTGGAGAGGAAACACAGCGACCCACAGGAACTGTATTAAAGGTTCAGAGCATTAGAAAGGTTGAGAACCACTGGTCTAGAAGCTAGAAAAAAAGAGAGAGGAATCAGGTCTTGTGAAAGCAAGGAGAAGCAGAGATTTTAAAGCGGCAAGGGTCTTTGTTGTCTAACCAGGTATCATCCCTCCTACTCATGACCCCTCCCATAACCACACTCAAGGGCCTCCTGCCAGGTGCCTTCCAAGCCTCTATCTGCAACTCCAGAACCATCCTTCTTCTCCATGTCCCAGAGCCTCTTCAAACTCAGCATGTTCTCAACTAGACTCTCCTCCCTACAACTAAAGAAAACCTGCTCCTCACATCAGAGTCAACTACATCATTTTCAAGACCCAGTGCAAGACAAAAATGCTGTGCCCTTGGATGGGCACAGTGGCTCATACCTGTAATCCTAGCACTCTGGAAGACTGAGGCAGGTGGATTGCTCAAGCTCAGGAGTTCAAGACCAGCCTGAGAGCAAAAGCAAGACCCCATCTCTACTAAAAATAGAAAAACTGAGGCCAGAGGATCACTTGATCCCAAGAATTGGAGGTTGCTGTGAGCTATGATGCCACAGCACTCTACCCAGGGTAGCAGCTTGACTCTGTCTCAAAAAAAAAAAAAAAAATGTAGTGCCCTTTCTCAAAACTAAGGAGAAAAGTACCAGTAAAGGTACTAAGATATGAAGCTTCTCTTCTCTTCCACAGTTTCTCTCTCAGCCTACCTGGTATTTTAATTTGCTACTTAATGTCTCACTCTCTCAAGCCCTGGGACTCTAGCAGAGTGTGTGCAGACACTCGCAGGTGCCATGTGCACATGGATGCCAGGTGCCCCTCCCTCTAGTCACCACAGCCATGCACTGGGCCATGGAGTGGGTGGAAAGTATGTGCTAGGGATTTGGGTGGAGGGAAGAGGGGTTATCTGGCTTGTCTAGCCTATAGCAAGGACAGCTACCACCATGCCCTACCCCAAGATGCCCCACCTGGACCTCCTCATGCCTGACAACAGGTGGCAAAGGTCACTAGGCAAGGGTCCCACTACACCAGGAGGCAGGCAAGTGGGTGTCAAGGAAATCTTCTATCAGAGGGAGGGAGGGAGGGACCTCCCAGGAGATCACACGTGAGCCAAAGACCCGTCATCTTTTCATATTTCACTTACGAGACACAAATTCAAAGATAAAATTAGGAAATTCAAGGTGGTGGCAGACACAGAGAATTAAACCCCGATCACAGGCCCTTCTAATTACACAGCCCCAGGTGACTGTGCCACTGCACGACTGCCTGGTCATATGCCCTTAAAGCTGACCCTTCCTCTCCCACATCTGCTCTCTCAGTGAGTGGCAGCAGCTTCAACTCTGTACCCAATCTAGAGCCTCCTTCAACCCCACCAAGAGTGGTCAGGTCTACCCAAAACATCCCCCACAGCTGCTGCTCTGACCCTGGTGCCCATCCTCTGGCTGAACCACCTGCTTCCTGCCTGGCCACACCCAGCCTTTCTCCACTGGACCTTAGGGATCTTTCCAAAGCAGTGCCCAGGTCACATCATTACTATCCTCAAGAACTTTTACAGGCCCATTATTGTCACCCAAATGAGGTCCAAACATCTTACAATTCCATTCAAGACCTACCACTATCTTGAGATTTTCTTGTTCTACCTTCACACTGCATCTCCACCCAACCCTACCCCCGTATAACCATTAGCTCAACATCCCCAAACTAAATACCTACAGAAATTTGGATCTGTCCTGCCAGCCAGGCACATCATGCCCACACTTTCCCTTGAGGGAGAGCACAACTTCTCCTCCTTCCCTTGTCAAAGCCATTCACTCATTCCTGTGCCTCCAGCTGCACCTGACATGCCCCTCTTGTGAAGCTATTTTGTTCATCCATTCACTACATTCTCTACTTACTAATTAAGGGCCTACTATGTGCTAGACCAGGCACACTTTAACCTATAGGGTTTTATTTGTTTGTTTGTTTTTTACTTTAACCTATAGTTAAACCTCCATGGCACACTTAAATTATATTGATCAAAAAAAAAAGTAAAAAAAAAGAATATATTTACTGTGCTTTGAATTTCTTTCAAAAATAATTTAATTCATGATCTCTTAAAATATTTCCAGCACAGCTGAGATCCTCTCACAGCACGCCAGTTGAAAATCACTGTGCTTGACCCTGCTCTGCACACAGGGGTACAGTTAGTAATAAAAACAGCAAAATTCCTTCCTCATGGAGCTCACATTCCCAGAAGGAGGACAAGAAGCCAAATACATAAGTAAACGATATTGTATGTGATGTGACAGTAGCAGAAAAGAATAACAATTCTGGAGGAGGGTAGGCAATTTTAACCATGCTGACTGACTTTGGTTTTTTGGGGTTTTTTGAGACAGAGTCTCACTATGTCACCCTCAGTAGAGTGCAATGCCATCACAGCTCACAGCAACCTCAACTCTTGGGCTTAAACAATTCTCTTGCCTCAGCCGCCCAAGTAACTGGCACTACAGGCGCCTGCCACAATGCCCAGAGATTTTTTTCTTGCAGTTGTCATTGTTGTTCTAGCTGACCCAGTCTGGGTTTGAACCCTCCAGCCTCAGTGTATTTGGCCATCACACTGCCCCCTGAGCTACGAGTGCCGCCCTCTGACAGACTTTTGAGAAAAGACCTGAAACAGGTGGGAGAGTCACCCATGACGTAACAGGCAAAGAGATGGTTCTAGGCAGAAGAAGCAGCAAGTGCAAAGAATGAGGGGTGGGACCATGTGTGGAGTGTTTGAGGAACTGGGAGGAGGCCAGTGAGAGTAGAGTTAAAATAGATAAGAGACAAGGGCAGAAATGACAAGGAACCAGGTGACCAGGGCACTGTAGACGATGATAATGACCTTGTATTTTACTCTGAGTAATGTCAGAAAACATCAGAATGCTTTGATCATAAAAGTTCCTGACTACTGTTATTTGTTTATAGTCTATCCCCCTGTAGCCTGTGCATCTGGGATACTGGGAGGTGAGGCTGTTCTTACTGACTTCCACATGGCCCACAATAGGTTGTCAGTGGGAGCTTGTGGGTATTCTCTGAATCAAGAGATTAGGAAACTCAAAGCCCTGGGTATGTACTTCCTACAGGTTGGCCAGCTGTGGCCTCACAGCAGAGGACTGCAAGGACCTTGCCCTTGGGCTAAGCACCAGCCAGACCCTGACCGAGTTGGAGCTGAGCTTCAACATGCTTATGAACACAGGAGCCGAGCACCTTTGCCAGGGGCTGAGACAGCAGCGTTGCAGGCTGCAGCGGCTACAGTAATTCCCCTGGGTTGACACTGCCTTGTAGGGTGGACATGGGAGGAACAGGAAACTGCCTGCCTCGGTCAGGTAGACCAGGGGAGGGGCAGAGAAAAAAGAAGACCTGCTTTGGGAGTGGGGGCTGCAGGATGTGAGCCAGGCTGTGGAGGCTCAGGAAGGTGCTCACCCACACCTGGGCTGAGGGATGTGGCCTCTGGGCTCCAAAGGTAGCATGAGCACCCAAGTCCCCGTGGGCATGCACTTTCTAAGCCCCTATTTGAATCACATTTGCTATTGTCCCATTGGCCAAAGCAAGTCCTATGGTGGCCAGGCCAAGATTCCAGGGGTAGAAAAATAGACTCAAGCTCTTAAAGGGAGGATACCACCCAGGGGCATGGATGCAAGGTGGGGGCGGGGGCAGAATGTGTGGCCATTGTCACAGTCTATTAGAGGGTGATGATAACCAATCTGTGATACCAACTTCATAGATTTCTTATGGGGATTAATGGGTGAAGTGCTTAGCACAGGGCTTGCTGTTGCTTTCCTGGTCTCAACAGCTGGGATCTGCCTAGTAACAGGGACTCCTACTTAGCCTGGGGCTCTCTGAGAGCTAAAATCACTAGTGTCCACTTAACTCAGTCTTCTACCTCATCCAAGAGGCCAGTGCCAGGCCTCACATAGAATCAAGGGGACTGTTCACCTCTCCCTGAGACCCCAGGACCCGCTGCCCTTACACACAAAGTTACACATACAATCCTCTGCTCAGAGGGCTGCCATCAGGGTCTCCTTCATAGAAACCACACACTTCCCTCCTTTCTCCCCAAGGCCAAACCTCTCCTCATCCCAGGAAAATTAACTGTTTCCCTACTTGGTAATGCTGAGCAAGAGTTGATGGGATTAGTGAACAGGAAGGGGACTCGGCTGGGATCCCCTTCTAATATCAGGGGTCAGCGATCCCTAGGATAGGCACTTAGTAACTCCTATAAGATTTCATCCTCACTACTTCTTTTTTTAAATTTTTTTTATTAGATCATATTTGTGCACATTAATTCTATCATGGGATACAGTGTGTGTTTCCATATACAATTTGAAATACTTTCATCCAATTGGCCAACATAGCCATCATGTCATTCTCATAATTGTTGTGTTAAGACATTTATGTTCAACATTTAGAAAGACTCACATGTACCCTTATAGGAAAAAGCATAGGTGTTATCCCCGCAATCACCCTCCTTTCACCCATCCTCCCCCCGCCCCTCCCCTTCCTCACCCCTTTCCCGATATTCTTGGACTCCATTTGGATTATTGCTTTCCTATGATAGTTAACAATTAGTTTCATAATAGGGTTGAGTAAATTGGATAATTTTTCTTCCATTCTTGAGATACTTTGCTAAGAAAACATTTTCCAGCTCCATCCATGTAAACATGAAGGAGGTAAAGTTTCCATCTTTCTTTAGGGCTGCATAGTATTCCATGGTGTACATATACCACAATTTATTGATCCATTCATGAGTCGATGGGCACTTGGGCTTCTTCCATGACCTAGCAATTGTGAATTGGGCTGCAATGAACATTCTGGTATAGATATCTGTATTGTAGCGTGATTTTTGATATTCTGGATATATACCTAGCAGAGGAGTTATAGGATCAAATGGCAGATCTATATTTAGATCTCTAAGTGTTCTCCATAAGACGTCCAAAAGGGAAGTATTAGTTTCCATTCCCACCAGCAGTGTAGAAGTATTCCCTTTTCTCCACATCCCCGCCAGCATCTGTGATTTTGGGAATTTGTGATATGGGCTAATCTTACTGGCATTAGATGATATCTGAAAGTAGTTTTGATTTGCATTTATCTTATGATTAGGGATGATGAGCATTTTTTCATATGTCTGTAGGCCATGCGTCTGTCTTCTTCAGAGAAGTTTCTCTTTAAGTCTCTTGCCCACCCTAAGATGGGATCACTTGTTTTCTTCTTGCTAATACATTTGAGTTCTGTGTGGATTCTGGTTATTAGACCTTTGTTGGAAGCATAACCAACAAATATCTTTTCCCATTCTGAGGGCTGTCTGCTTGCTTTTCTTACTGTGTTCTTGGCTGTGCAGAAGCTTTTTAATTTGAGGAGGTCCCAGTAGAATATTTTTGATGTTGCTTCAATTGCCCAAGGGGTCCTCCTCATAAAATATTCGTCCAGGCCAATTTCTTCAAGAGTTTTCCCTACACTTTCTTCTAGTGTTTTTATAGTTTCATGTCTTAAATTTAAGTCTTTAATCCAATGAGAGTCTATCTTACTTAGTGGTGACAGGTGTGGGTCCAGTTTCAGTTTTCTGCAGGTTGCTAGCCAGTTCATCTAGCACCATTTGTTAAATAGGGAATTTTCCCCCACTCAATGTTTTTAATTGGCTTGTCAAAGATCATATAGCGGGAAGTAGCTGGATTCATCTGTTGGCTCTCTATTCTGTTCCATACATCTACCTATCTGTTTTTGTGCCAGTACCATGCTGTTTTGATCACGATGGATTTATAGTATAGTTTGATGTCTGGTAGCATGATTCCTCCTTCTTTGTTTTTGTTTCTGAGTAATGTCGTGGCTATTCAAGGTTTTTTCTGATTCCATATAAAATGAAGTATTATTTTTTTGAGATCTTTAAAGTATGACAATGGAACTTTAATAGGGATTGCATTAAAATTATATATTGCTTTAGGTAATATAGACATTTTAAAAATGTTAATTTTTCCCAGCCATGAGCAAGGTATGTTTTTCCATTTGTTAACATTTTCAGCTATTTCTTTTCTTAGAGTTTCATAGTTCTCTTTATAGAAATCTTTCACGTCCTTTGTTAGGTAAACTCCCAAGTATTTCATCTTCTTTGGCACTACTGTGAATGAAATAGAGTTCTTGACTGTTTTTTCAGCTTGACTGTTGTTGGTATATATAAAGGCTACTGACTTATGGGTGTTGATTTTGTAACCTGAGACACTGCTGTATTCCTTGATCACTTCTAAGAGTTTTGTAGAAGAATCCCTGGTGTTTTCATGTCATCTGTGAAGAGTGAGAGTTTGATCTCTTCAGATACTATGTGAATACCCTTGATTGCCTTTTCTTCCCTAATTGCTATGGCTAAGACTTCCATTATGATGTTAAAGAGCAATGGGGACAATGGGCAACCTTGCCTGGTTCCTGATCTGAGTGAGAATGATTTCAATTTGATTCCATTCAATGTGATATTGGCTGTGTGTTTGCTGTAGATGGCCTCTATCAATTTGAGAAAAGTCCCTTCTATGCCAATTCTCTTAAGTGTTCTGATCATGAGTGGATGCTGGATATTGTCAAAAGCTTTTTCTGCATCAATTGAGAGGATCATATGGTCTTTGTTTTTTAATTTGTTTATGTGGTGTATTATGTTTATCAATTTGCATATGTTGAACCAGTCTTGAGATCCTGGGATAAAACCCATTTGGTCATAGTGTATAATTTGTTTGATGTGTTGCTGGATTCTGTTTGTTAGGATCTTGTTGAACATTTTCACATCAATATTCATTAGAGATATTGGTCTATAATTTTCTTTTCTTGTTGGGTCTTTTCCAGGTTTGGGGATCAAGGTGATGTTTGCTTCATAGAATGGGTTGGGTAGTATTCTGTCTTTTTCTATATTTTGGAAAAGGTTAAGTAGTATAGGTGTTAGCCCTTCTTTAAAAGTTTGGTAGGATTCAGATGTGAAGCCATCTGGTCCCAGGCTTTTCTTTTTAGGGAGATTTTGTATAGTTGATGCTATTCAGAGCTTGATATGGGCCTGTTCAACATTTCCACTTCGTTCTGACTAAGTCTTGGAAGGTGGCGTGCTTCCAGTATTGGTTGATTTCCCTCAGATTTTCATATTTCTGAGAATAAAGTTTCTTGTAGTATTCATGGAGGATTTGTTGGATTTCTGAGGGGTCTGTTGTAATTTCATCTTTACCATTTCTAATTGATGAAATTAGAAATTTAACTCTTTTTTTCTTGGTTAGGTTGGCCAACAGCTTATCTGTTTTATTGACCTTTTCAAAAAAACAACTTTTTGATTTGTTAATCTGTTGTATAATCCTTTTGTTTTCAATTTCATTTAATTCTGCTCTAATTTTGGTTATTTCTTTTCTTCTGCTGGGGTTTGAATTGGAGTGTTCTTCCTTTTCCAGTTGCTTGAGATGTCTCATTAAGTTGTTAACTTCTTCTCTTTCCGTTTTCTTGAGGAAAGCTTGCAGTGCTATAAATTTCCCTCTAAGGACTGCCTTTGCGGTATCCCAGAGGTTCTGATAACTCATCTCTTCATTGTTGTTTAGTTCCAAGAATTTGGTAATTTCCTTCTTGATCTCGTCTCTGACCCAACTGTCATTGAGCATAAGGTTATTTAGCTTCCTTGTTTTTGTTTGGGTCTGCAGATTCCTGTTGTTGCTGAGTTCAACTTTTATTCTGTGGAGGTCTGAGAAGATACGAGGGATAATTTCTATTCTTTTAAATTTGCTGAGGTTAGACTTGTGACCTAAGATGTGGTCTATTTTGGAGTATGTTCCATGAGCTGATGAGTAAAATGTGTACTCAGTTTTATTAGGGTGAAATGTTCTGTAGATGTCCGTTAAATCCAAATACTGAATGGTTAAGTTTAAATCCAAGATTTCTTTGCTAAGCTTCTTGTTGGAGGATCTATCCAGCACTGCCAAAGGGGTATTAAAATCTCTGACTATAATGGAACTGGGAGTAATCAGGTTGCTCATGTCTGTTAGAGTGTCTCTTATAAATTGAGGTGCATTCTGGTTGGGTGCATAAATATTGATAATTAAAATTTCATCGTATTGAGTATTACCCTTAACAAATATAAAGTAACCGTCTTTGTGCTTGCTCACTTTTGTTGGTTTAAAGCCTATTGCGTCTGCAAATAAAATTGCAACACCTGCTTTTTTCTGTGTTCCATTAGCCTGGAATATAGACAACCATCTCTTCACCCTGAGTCTATGCTTGTCTTTCAAAGTAAGGTGAGTTTCTTGGATGCAGCAGATATCTGGCTGAGGTTTTGTATCCAGTCAGCCATCCTGTGCCTCTTTAGAGGGCAATTTAAGCCATTCACATTGATTGAGACTATTGATAAGCCTGGTATACTTTTGGGTATTGAGTTTTTTGAAAGTCCAGTGGACATCTTTGTTCTTTTTGTCACTGTGGAGATTGGAATTTGATCAAAATTTTCTGGGTGGGTTTATTTATGTGGTGGAGGATTGTGCTGGCCATTATGGAGAATAGGTCTGAGGATATCCTGGAGGTCTGGTTTGGTTATGGCAAATTTCTTCAACATGTGAATGTCATTAAAGTATTTAATTTCTCCATCATAAATGAAACTCACTTTAGCTGGATACAAGATTCTGGGTTGAAAGGTGTTTTGTTTTAGGAAGTCAAAGGTTGATGACCACCCTCTTCTAGCCTGAAAGGTTTCAGCAGAGAGATCTGCAGTCATTCTAATATTCCTCCCCTTGTAAGTTAATGTTTTCTTGCGTCTAGCTGCTTTCAGGATTTTCTCTTTCATGTTAACTTTAGTGAAGTTGATTATGATATGTCTGGGGGATGTTTTGTTTGGGTTGAGTCGCACTGGGGTTCTGAAGCTGTCTACTATCTGAATTTCAGGATCCCTTGGCATATCTGGAAAATTCTCTTTCATAATTTTATGAAGGAAGGCCTCTGTGTTTTGTGAAGCAAAACTAATATTCTGCCTATGAGGCGAATATTAGTTTTCTTCGAATTATCCAAGAGCTCTCTGAGCAAGTAGTCTGTTTTTGCTCTCCATTTATCATGATCTTTGGATGATTGGGCACATTCAAAGTCTTTGTCTTTAGTGTCTGAGATCCTATCTTCTGCCTGGTCCATTCTCTGAATGAGAGATTCAACCATAGTCTTCAGATCTTTAAGGGCTGCAACCTCTTGCTTCAGTGTATTGTAATCTTTGGTCATTTTATCTTCAAAATCATTTAATTTCTGGGACAGCTTTTGAATAATTTGAAATTCTAGTTTCTTCCTTTCCTCCATTCTGTTGATCTTATTCACTATCCAGATTGTGAACTCAATTTCTGACATCTCAGACATCTGTTTATGGAGCGGGTCTTCAAATGTGTCTGTCCCATCCTTCCTTGGGAGGGAGGGGTTGATCTACTCTGGTTGTTCTGATTACCAGAGTTTTTCCACTGATTCTGCCCCATGCTGAATTTATACCTTTTGCAGACATCCCTAAAGCTGTTCTGTCAGTGGCTTCTTCTAGTTGTCTCCTGGGCATGGCACCAAGGCCCCGGGAATCGGGGAAGCAGGGAAGCGGGACAGCGGGCAGGGCGATGCAGCCCTTCATGGGAGGAGTCAGTCACAGTCACGCTGCCAAAGCCGCGGGAAGAGGGGACAACACCCAGGGAGACAGCTGAGTGAAGAATGCTCTGGCTGGTGGGATCAGTCTGCAGCGTGGATCAAGCAGTTCTCCCGGTGAAGGACCAGGACAGGGGCTTGGTCTCGCAAGGGTGGGTGGATCCTGCTCTTCTAGCTGTCTCTGTGGGTGAGCAGGGGAGGGTGGACTGGAAGCTCAAAATGGCAGTGTGAATGCCAGTTCCACTTTTCTGCCTGGGGGAGGGTGTTCTGAGTCTCAGCATGGTCCCTCCTGGGTAGTAGACTTCCCTGTCAGCAGCTCTCACTCCTGGAGTGAGAGAATAGGTCCTCAGTTTATCTATCCCCTGTAGGAGACTCAGAGGAGCGGTTGAAGAGGAAACAAAGGAAAAGCACACCTTTCTTGGGGGAAGGGATGGACATTTTTCCTTTGGGGTGTATTATGTACCTGTAGAATGCCTTCCAGGAGTCGTCGCTTGCCTCAGAAGAGGTGTCCTGCCAGTATCATTCTTCTCTCTTGGCTGGGCTCCCAGTCTTCAACTTTGTTGGGTGTTTTCTGGACTTTATCCTTTCCTCTGGACAGGAGCTTCTGTCGGAAGCTGGTACCTGTCGCATCTTGACCCCCTCCCCTCACTACTTCTAAGGTTGAGTCTCAGAGAGATTAAATTATTTTCTGAAGGTCACACAGCCAAGAAGTAGCAGCACCAGAATTTTGAAGTCAGGTCTGATACCTGATTTTCTATTTTCATAGACCCCTCTTTTAGTCAAGACCCTGAGGGCTATGTGACATGTTACAAGCATGGACTTCAAATAAGTCCCTGAGTGTTCTGCTCGGGGCTGAGAAGACCCAGCTGTGGGAGCCAAAAGTTCTAGAAGCATAGCTGAGGCCCCAAGGGCAGAGGACCCCCAGACAGTCTTCCCCAGAGACAGCCTGTGTACACGCAGCATAAGCAAACACACAGCCCTTTCCTTACGTAAGTGGCAGTACACCACAAACATTTTCACATTTTGCTTTTCTTGGAGATTGCCCCACATCAGTGCACACAAAGCTGCTGCATTTCACTACATGGATTTATCATCTGTTTTTAAATCAATCCTCTGTCATATGCACCTCAGTTTTCTCCAGTCTTTGCCTCTATGAACAGTACTGAAGTTAATATCCTTCTCCTGCATCCTGAGATAAAATGGCTTACCTGTAGCCTAAATTCTGAGAAATAGAATTGCAGGGTAAAGGATATATGCATTGTTAATTTTGCCCTCCAAAGAGGTTGTTCTAAGCAAAGAGTGCATTGTTTCCCAAGATTAAATGGGCCACCATGAGCCTCGTCCGTAGGCACCCCAATATCAGTCCTTCCCTGTGTATCTCACCCCACACTGCAGGAACAGGGAGAAACTTCATCTGGAAAGACAGCACAGACCAGTCTGCCTTTTCATCCCTGCCCCCATCAGCCCCCTGTCATTCTCAGCTCATGAACAGTGAGGTCCAGGGCTGCCTTGAACTTCATGACAATAAGACCCTCCCCCAGGCCAACAGATCCACCCGTACCCCACAGGTCCTACAGACCAGCTCCAGGACAGGCAGTATGACACAAGATAGACAAGGCAGGCTGGGGGGTTGTGGAATTACTCAGAACAGCATGCAGCTTGCCAGGATGGCCCTACTCTGGGCCAGCGTGCACCCCAGACCACAATGTAATGGGGATCCCAGGCTAGGTCCTCAGTTCCTACTGAAGCCATCACACTCACCCTCAACTTTTATTCTCCTGTGAGCTCACTCATTTTTCTCCTGGACTGCAGATTCCCTTAAGATCAAGACCCAGCAAAGCATCCTATGGCTCCTGATCAGGGTGTTTGGCATGGTTGATGTGATTAACAGTTAGTCAGCGTTTTCAACTGGTATGCCATGGCACACTGGGGTACCATGAGAGGTTCTTAGGTGTGCCATGATATTTTTTAAAGATTATTAATTAAAATTTTCTTGGAAGAAATTCAAAGCACAATAAGTAAATTCCTTACTTTAACCCTTTTTTAAAAAAAAAAAAAACCATAATTTAAGTGTGCCACTAAAGTTTAACTATAGGTTGAAGGGTGCTGTGAGATAAAAGAGGTTGAAAAACACTGAGTTAGAGCCAGACATACACAGGGAACACTGGGTAAATCACTCCTCAAGGCTCATGTGGTGAATGGCAGAATTCCTAGGAATCACACTGGGGTGAGAAAGAGAGGCTGCTGCATGCTGAGGGGCCCCTTGACTGAAGAGGAAAGTTAAAGTTAAAATCTCCCAGGTTACTGCAAGCCTGGAAAGTTTTTATCTTCCCTAATGTCACTGTAGGGCCCCCAAAAGGTCATAGCTACAGGAGAGGGGGACTAGACCCCAGTTACCCAGATGAGTGGGTCTTGATGATAATGACTGTGGGCCCACATGTGTCTCTCCTGTAGGCTGGTCAGCTGTGGCCTCACATTCAGCTGCTGCAAGGACCTGGCCTCTGTGCTCAGCACCAGCCCCAGCCTGAAGGAGCTAGACCTGCGGTGGAACAACCTGGGAGACCTTGGCGTGAGGCAGCTCTGTGAGGGGCTGAGGCATCCCACCTGCTCACTCACGCTCCTGTGGTAAGGCCCTGTGGGCCCCCTCTGGGCAGAGGTCAGGGAAGTGAGGGTGGAGGGGGATTGGATCAAGGAAGGAAAAGGGGCCGCTAAATACATAGTCATCCTGGATTTCTTACTGGGTCCGTTACTTACTTACACGTGACTCTCAGGCAAGTCACTGCCCCCTCTGAGACCAGTTTCTTTATCTGTGGAATGGGAGTATCATACCCACTTAATGGATTATAATAAAATAAAATGTATAAAGAAGAAGACCAGTGCTGAGAAGAGTTAGGCATGATGAAATGATAAGTATTAGTGAGGCTGCATATTCTAAGGGACTCTAGCATCACTGCAGGGCAGCACTTCATTCATTCACTCATTCATTCATTCATAGCATGCCTCCCATGTGCAAGCACTGGGCCAGGCCCTAGGGAATAGGACAGTGAGCAAAAGGCCTGGGTCCTGCCCTCCTGAATTTAAACTCTACTGGGAAAGAGATAAGCATTCATCACCTATGAACACACAAGTGTGTGTGCATCAGCTCTGTTGAGTGCTATGAAGGGAAAGTGTAGGGTATTATGAGAATGTGACCCTGGAGAGGGGGAAGCATGGAATTAGGTTGAAGGGCCAAGAAGAGCTTCTCTGAGGAAGTGACATCAGGCTGAATCCTGAAAGGGAAATGGGAATTGCCCAGGCCACTTTGGGGAGAGCTGTCCAGGAAAGGGATAGCATGGGAAAAGACCCAAACAGAAAATGGCTTGAGCACCTGAGACCCAGAGACCTCTGAAGAGCCCTGTGTGGCTGGATGGAATGAACCCCCAGCTCTCAATTTGCATCCTGCAGGCCCTGGAGCCTAATGCCCTTGGGGAAAGACCCCAAGTAGTCACCCCCACAACATCTCTGTGCCACTTGCTCTTTCTTCCTCCTCCCTGCAAACAAACACATGGGCCATTTCTGATGAACACATCCCTACAGCTGGGTAGGACTATGCCATGTGCTCAGGAAGCTGACAGAGGCTCCAGATGCCATGTCCAGAGACTTGGGTCCTACTCTGATCTCTCAGAGAGGTGCTGGGATCCTGGGCCCTTGGGTTCTCCTCAGCCAGGCCTCCGGCTCCCTCCCCAAACCTAAGGGCAGCATAACAGGGATAAACAGTCTGCACTTGGGTCTGTCTCCTGCCACTTACAACCAGGGAATTCCATCCTGGGATCAGTACCTTCCGATTACCAGCCTGCTAGCCACTGGGTATTGTTGGCTGTAACCATCCACCCTGAGTTGAAGAGCTTGGCCAACATGGCCATCAAACCTCAGCTGCCTGGGAGGGGACCTTGCTCCCTGAGATCCTGTGAAGGTTTCCCATCCTTCCCTCCTGGAGCCCAGGACTTGGTTGAAAGGGACAACTGTCTACTGCTTGGGCTCCATCACCTCCCCAAAGGGAGAATAGCTCTGCTCACGGTAGAGTGACAAAGGCCTGGCCCTGTACAGGGTGAGGGTCTTGTCACCTCCTGCCTTATTTACATCTCACAGCAGGCAGAGCAGGAGAGATTCACCCTTGACTGAGGACACAGAGACCCAGGGAAGGAAATAAATGCATAATCAGCCTGGGTTTCTTACTGAGTCTACCACTTACTTACACGTACCACTCAAGAAAGTCACTGTGCCCTCTGAGGCTTGGTTCTTTCATCTGTGGAATGGGAGTATCATACCCACTTCATGGATTATAATAAGATAAAATATATAAAGAAGACCATGCCTTTGTCACCCTACTGTCCCAAATCTGCCAGAAACCTCACAATACAAAGCCTGTGAGAATGGAACCAGGAATCTCTCTTTCCAGCAAAACTTCCAAACTCCAGGAGACAACCCCTAGGTCTAGGCCCTAGATGGTCATTATGAGGCTATGGGAGTGCCACTAGTAGCTGGCTTCAGGGACGACTCCTGCCAATGACAGCCCCTCACCAAGGCCACATTTCCTTTCTGGGGTAGCCTGCATTCGACAACTGAGGACTGACTGACAGATCTTAGGGTACAAAAGGCCTACCCCTTATCCTAACCCCAGACAGTGCTAAAGGGCCATCCCATCTTCAGAGGTGCCCATACAGTCAACTGAGACCTCCTCTGAGACTGTCCAGCACCCACTTCTCCCTCTGCCCAACCCACTTCCCTCCCTCCCCTCACCCTGGTGTGGACTCCAGAACACTCCCTAGTAAAATTCCTCACACTACTTTCCACATTAGAGCCCAAGTCCCAGGGAGGCCAACCTAGGACAGAGTCCATTGAGAGGTGCAGGTCCATGCATTCTAGATGCACCCCAAGGGCCCAGGGAGCACATGGGGACCCCAGGAGAACCAGGCCCCCTTCTGCTTGCAGGCTGGACCAGGCCTTTTTGGGTGAGAAGATGAAGGAGGAACTGAGGACCCTGGAGAAAGAGAAGCCTGCACTTCTCATCTCCAGCAGGTGGGAAAGGGGCCCCAGAACTCCCTCTGGCTGGTGCAGACTCAGGGCTGAGCCAAGAGACAGGGAAGGATTCTTAGGGTGAGAGAGATAGACAGAACCAGGAGAAAACCAAGAAGCCCCAGCAGCCAGAGTGAGGTTGTTTAGTGCAAATAGAAGCAAATCACCTCCCTACTGAAGCCATCTGTTAGACAAATAAGTAGGTCAAAAAGTGCAAAAGTGAGTGGGTGAGTGAGTGAATCCTCCGGGACCACCATAGTGTGATACCGAATGGCCACAAGTACAGGCTCCTTCACTGCAGAGCAGGGAAGGTTTGGAGCAATGAACAGAGACAAAGGGGGCAATTTGGACAAAGACCACCCTCAGTGTCACTGAAACTCACACACACATATACACACACACCCCTGGCTTGAGGGGTAAGCCCCAAGCCCCGGGGACAACAGAGTCCATCCTCCACCCCCAGGAATCTGCTGCAGCCCCCTTTTTCTCTCACTTGGCACAGTTCAGCCTGTGTCTATAAAGTACAGCTGTCCCCAAGTTCCTGGCAGCTGTGCCCTACCAGAAATGAAAAGGAAAGAGCTCTTGGGGTTAGGAGGAGTCAGCCATCCACTGAACAGACATCCCCTGATAACACGGTGTTTCTTCACGTATGAATCTGACACATCACTTGGCTGCCAAAGATCTGTAATATTTCTCCATTGCTTCTGGGGCAAAACAGAGAGTTATTTGTTTCTTTTATATTTTTCTCTATTTTTTTTTTTATACAGTCTCACTCTGTTGCCTGGACTAGACTGCAATGGTATCAGCCTAGCTCACAGCAACCTTAAACTCCTGGGTTCAAGCAATCCTCTTGTCTGAGGCACTACAGATGCCACCACAATACCTGGCTAATTTTCTTATCTTAGTAAAGACAAGGTCTCACTCTTGCTCAAGCTGGTCTTGAACGTCTGAGTGCAAAGAATCCTACCACCATGGCTTCTAGAGTGCTAGGAATACAGAAGTGAGCCACCATGCCAGGCCAAAACAGATAGTTCTTGACTTGGGCCAGAAGACTTTGCTGTGGTCCCTCTCCCTCTGCCATTCCACCAAGGCCACTTTCTCCCTGCCCACTGGCCTCTAGACCAGTGGTTCTCAAACTCAGTGTTTCTAAATGTCCCCTGGAAGGCTTGCTATAACACAGATTCCTGCTCCCTCAAGCCCCCAGAGATTCCAATTCAGCATGTTTGAATGAGCCCTAGGACTCTGCAGTTCTTGGAGCTCTGGGTGATGGTGATAGTGATGCTGCTGCTCCATGAGCCATACTCTGAGCAGGGTGCTCCAGTCCCCTGGCCTCCTCCTGTTCCTCACAGGAGCTGAATCTCCCCTCCCTCAGAGTCCCTACCTCTGCCTAGAATCCACCCCTTCTTGGCCCAGCCAACCCCTCCCATCCTCCTAAGCTCAGCTCAGCTCCTCTGCACAAGGTCAGATGGACCCACCAGTGAGGTAAAACCCAGCCAGGTGCAGTGCTGCAGATGTGTGGGGTAACTTGTGCCTGTCTCCCCACTGGACTATGCTCCTAGAGGTTGAACTGTCTTTCTTGTTCACTACTGTGAACTCAGATTCCAAAATGGATCAGCTACTGTGTAAAAAATGGGCTGGACAGGAACCAGAGTGAAGGAGGGAGACCTTTCAGGGGACACAGCTGTGGTTCAGGTCATAGATGCCAGGGCCTAGCAGTAGGGTAGAGGTCATCATAGGGAAGAAAAGAGAAAGCAGAGCTATCGAGAGGTCCTGCCAAGGTGATCAGCTCTCGGGGTGGGTGAGGAGGAGTTAGGATGGCACCCCAGAGCCAGCATGGAAGGACAAGCAGATGGGGAGGGACATATTCATAGAGACAGGGGCTACAGAATGACCACTAGCTTGAGTTCAAATTAGCAAGAGTTAAATTTTAAGCAGGGATGTCATGTAGAAAGCCCTAGTTTCCTCCAAGAACCTAAGGAGGATGAACAATTCTCAATTCTATATCCAGGAAGCCAAGTGTGATGAACCCTAATGTTGGAGGAGAGAAGACTAGTAAC